>NW_020539725.1:16923471-16956295 GCF_003426905.1 Ctenocephalides felis
TTGATAAAGGATACATATTGCCTGTCTGATAGATACTCGATAAGCGCTTACTGTTTGATGGATTGAAGGCGATGAGGACTGGTGGTTCAGTGGTGCAGGAGAATTGAATCTGAAATAAACAAAAAAAAAAGATTATAACACGTCTTTGAAAATGTTTGATAAAGGATACATACTGCCTGTCTGATAGATACTCGATAGCGCTTACTGTTTGATGGATTGAAGGCGATGAGGACTGGTGGTTCAGTGGTGCAGGAGAATTGAATCTGAAATAACCAAAAAAAAAGATTAGAACACGTCTTTAAAAATGTTTGATAAAGGATACAGACTGCCTGTCTGATAGAGACTTGATATGTGCTTACTGTTTGATGGATCGAAGGCGATGAGGACTGGTGGTTCAGCGGTGCGGAGAATTGAATCTCAAATAAATAAAAAGATTAGAACACGTCTTTAAAAATGTTTGATAAAGGATACAGACTGCCTGATAGATACTTGATAAGTTCTTACTGTTTGATGGCATTAAAGGCGATGAGGGCTGTTGATTCAGAAGTGGATAATTGAATCTGAATAAAAAAAACAAAAGATTAGAAACGTCTTTAAAATGTTTGGTAAAGGATACATACTGCCTGTCTGATAGATACTCGATAAGCGCTTACAGTTTGATGGATTGATGGCGATGAGGACTGGTGGTTCAGTGGTGCAGGAGAATTGAATCTGAAACAAACAAAAACAAAGATTAGAACACGTCTTTAAAAATGTTTGATAAAGGATACAGACTGCCTGTCTGATAGAGACTTGATATGTGCTTACTGTTTGATGGATCGAAGGCGATGAGGACTGGTGGTTCAGTCGTGCAGGAGAATTGAATCTGAAATAAAAAAAAAAAAAAAGATTAGGACACGTCTTTGAAAATGTTTGACAAAGGATACAGACTGCCTGGTAGATACTTGAAAAGTTCTTACTGTGAGTGGATTAAAGGCGATGAGGGCTGTTGATTCAAAAGTGGATAATTGAATCTGAAATAAAAAAAAAACAAAAAATTAGAACACGTCTTTTAAAATGTTTGGTAAAGGATACATACTGCCTGATAGATACTTGATAAGTTCTTACTGTTTGATGGATTAAAGGCGATGAGGGCTGTTGATTCAGAAGTGGATAATTGAATCTGAAATAAAATAACAAAAGATTAGAACACGTCTTTTAAAATGTTTGGTAAAGGATACAGACTGCCTGTCTGATAGAGCTTGAATGTGCTTACTGTTTAATGGATCGAAGGCGATGAGGACTGGTGGTTCAGTTGGTGCAGGAGAATTGAATCTAAAATAAACAAAAAGATTAGAACACGTCTTTAAAATATAGATACAGACTGCGTGATAGATACTTGATAAGTTCTTACTGTTTGATGCATTAAAGGCGATGAGGGCTGTTGATTCAGAAGTGGATAATTGAATCTGAAATAAAAAAACAAAAGATAGAAAACGTCTTTAAAATGTTTGGTAAAGGATACATACTGCCTGTCTGATAGATACTCGATAAGCACTTACTGTTTGATGGATTGAAGGCGATGAGGACTGGTGGTTCAGTGGTGCAGGATAATTGAATCTGAAATAAACAAAAAAAAAGATTAGAACACGTCTTTGAAAATGTTTGACAAAGGATACAGCCTGCTGATAGATACTTGATAAGTTCTTACTGTTGATTGACTAGAGTCGGTAGGCTCAATGGGGCATTGATTCAGTAGTGGAGAATTTAATCTGGAATAAAAAAAAAATAAGATTAGATTACATCTCTTAAAATGTTTGAGAAAGGATACATACAGCCTGATAGATACTTGATAAGAGCTTACTGTTTGATTGACTGGAAGGAAAATGTGTGCTTTTGACATGTTTATATTGAGTAAAAATCCATGGTTTAGTAAATAATGAATAAAAAATTACATGATTAAACGAGTCAAAATGTTAAATAATTAATTCTAATTGTAAATTTGTAAATTAACTAATTCTTAAATATATACTCAATATATATTATATATATATATATATATATGTAAAGCCAATCGGTTGTTGTTCACTTCACTTTGTCTTGATTTTTCTAATAACAAAAGACCTCGAAGTCATCAGAGGCCAGAAGTTTAAGACGCCCAAACATGACAATGAGGTTCATCGGTTGCCGGTCACTTCACTCTGGTCTTAATTCCTCAGAATTGATAAATGAATTTCTCCCATATTACCTATAAAATGCAAAGACATAAATATTTATGTAATTCAGTGAGTGGTGAATAAGAAAAAATTACATGAGCAAGTGAGTTAATATGTTTGTATCTCTAGCAAATGATGGAGCGCCTAAAGACTCACAATGAAAGAAACATTAATGGTACGAATAAAACAATAAATTTAAAAGGTTAATAATAATTGTATTCAATATTTAGATAAATGTATTACAAACATTTAGGTTCTTGGCATTGGCTTCTCAATGCAACACATAGTAGAATCTTGACAAGTGTTTTGGGACAGCACGATCAGCAGTACTAGTCAAATTAGCAATTCGATACAACCTGTAAGAAATATTTATTAATATTGTAATAAAACAATATTGTACAATAATTAAAATACTATAAACTAAATATAAAACTATTTGAACAAAACATTAGTTAACAATTTACATGAATACAAATCAAGGGGCGAGAAACCATAGGAGGGAAAATGCAGGGGCCTAAGGGACCAGGGGCTTACAAGTACAAGACCATGGGGCTTACAAGTACAAGACCATGGGGCTTACAAGTACAAGACCATGGGGCTTACAAGTTAAAGACCATGGGGCTTACAAGTACAAAACCATGGGGCTTACAAGTACAAAACCATGGGGCTTACAAGTACAAGACCATGGGGCTTACAAGTACAAGACCATGGGGCTTACAAGTACAAGACCATGGGGCTTACAAGTACAAGACCATGGGGCTTACAAGTACAAGACCATGGGGCTTACAAGTACAAGACCATGGGGCTTACAAGTACAAGACCATGGGGCTTACAAGTACAAGACCATGGGGCTTACAAGTACAAGACCATGGGGCTTACAAGTACAAGACCATGGGGCTTACAAGTACAAGACCATGGGGCTTACAAGTACAAGACCATGGGCTTACAAGTACAAGACCAGGGGCTTACAAGTACAAGACCATGGGCTTACAAGTACAAGACCAGGCCGCAGGCTATTCGAGCAAGATGAGACCAAAATGCAAGACGTTCAAGTAAAGTGAGACCAGAGTGCAAACCATTCAGAAGACCGCCTAAAGTTTCGTCAAATAAGCCTATAAAACAAATTATTTAACATAATTCTTAAGTATATATATCAAGTATAAAAATATTTTGATACTTATATTTCTTTGCGCAACGAATGTTTTAATGTCTAAACTGCTGTATCCGCAATCTTCACAATGAAGCCAATCAGTTTACTTTGTCTGGATTTATCACAACTGACGGATGACATTCTTCTATTACACCTATGACATCAAAATAATTCAAAGTATTTATATAATTTAAGTAACGTATAATAAGTAACATATTATAAGCATTAATGAAAATTCAAACAACAATTTGAACTAATAAAACAATGTATTTATTTAATAATTAGATGAATATATTGTAAGTATCCAAATCATAACCCTTGATTGAATGCAGCATGTATCTTCTCTAAGAACACCATTGAGTTAATGTTTCTGACAGCAAGATAAGTCGAATACAGGCACGTGTGTAAGTTGAGGGCAATCCTGAAGAGATCATTGCTTACCCTGTGAACAAAAGCATTTAATTAGTTATAAGTCAGACTACTATAATACATTATAAAAATGTAACTCACCAAGTGTTTTCTTCTGAGCCGTTTCACTAAGTCTTCCTAAGTAAACTGCAACAAGTGGTTTTTATTGTAACTGATCAAACTACGTTATTAAAATGTTAGTATTGTTAATGAGTTAGTAGGACTACTGGTAAGAACATGCATAAGACTAAACACAATTACAAAAAGAACCACTTGTGCAAATTTATAAGAATTAGTGTTCCAAAACCCAAGCAGTTGATTGTCGACTGATCGTTCATGAGCGCTTACAGTCTGATTAGAGTCGATTGATTCAGAAGTGGATAATTGAATCTGAAAAAAAAAAGATCAGAACATGTCTTTGAAAATGTTTGATAAAGGATACATACTGCCTGTCTGATAAATACTCGATGAGCGCTTACTGTTTGATGGATTGAAGGCGATGAGGACTGGTGGTTCAGTGGTGCAGGAGAATTGAATCTGAAATAAACAAAAAAAAAGATTAGAACACGTCTTTGAAAATGTTTGATAAAGGATACAGACTGCCTGATAGATATTTGATACGTTCTTACTGTTCGATGGATTATAAGCGATGAGGGCTGTTGATTCAGAAGTGGATAATTGAATCTGAAATAAAAAAAACAAAAGATTAGAAAACCTCTTTTAAAATGTTTGGTAAAGGATACATACTGCCTGTCTGATAGATACTCGATAAGCGCTTACTGTTTGATGGATTGAAGGCGATGAGGACTGGTGGTTCAGTGGTGCAGGAGAATTGAATCTGAAATAAACAAAAAAAAAGATTAGAACACGTCTTTGAAAATGTTTGATAAAGGATACAGACTGCCTGATAGATACTTGATAAGTTCTTACTGTTTGATGCATTAAAGGCGATGAGGGCTGTTGATTCAGAAGTGGATAATTGAATCTGAAATAAAAAAAACAAAAGATTAGAAAACCTCTTTTAAAATGTTTGGTAAAGGATACATACTGCCTGTCTGATAGATACTCGATAAGCGCCTCCTGGATGAGGACTGGTGGTTCAGTGGTGCAGGAGAATTGAATCTGAAATAAACAAAAAAAAAAGATTAGAAAACGTCTTTTAAAATGTTTGGTAAAGGATACAGACTGCCTGTCTGATAGAGACTTGATATGTGCTTACTGTTTGATGGATCGAAGGCGATGAGGACTGCTGGTTCATTGGTGCAGGAGAATTGAATCTGAAATAAACAAAAAGATTAGAACACGTCTTTGAAAATGTTTGATGAAGGATACATACTGCCTGTCTGATAGATACTCGATAAGCGCTTACTGTTTGATGGATTGAAGGCGATGAGGACTGGTGGTTCAGTGGTGCAAGAGAATTGAATCTGAAATAAACAAAAAGATTAGAACACGTCTTTGAAAATGTTTGGTAAAGGATACATAGTGCCTGTCTGATAGATACTCGATAAGCGCTTACTGTTTGATGGATTGAAGGCGATGAGGACTGGTGGTTCAGTAGTGCAGGAGAATTGAATCTGAAATAAAAAAAAAAGATTAGAACACGTCTTTGACAATGTTTGATAAAGGATACATATTGCCTGTCTGATAGATACTCGATAAGCGCTTACTGTTTGATGGATTGAAGGCGATGAGGACTGGTGGTTCAGTGGTGCAGGAGAATTGAATCTGAAATAAACAAAAAAAAAAAGATTAGAACACGTCTTTGAAAATGTTTGATAAAGGATACATACTGCCTGTCTGATAGATACTCGATAAGCGCTTACTGTTTGATGGATTGAAGGCGATGAGGACTGGTGGTTCAGTGGTGCAGGAGAATTGAATCTGAAATAAACAAAAAAAAAAGATTAGAACACGTCTTTAAAAATGTTTGATAAAGGATACAGACTGCCTGTCTGATAGAGACTTGATATGTGCTTACTGTTTGATGGATCGAAGGCGATGAGGACTGGTGGTTCAGCGGTGCAGGAGAATTGAATCTCAAATAAATAAAAAGATTAGAACACGTCTTTAAAAATGTTTGATAAAGGATACAGACTGCCTGATAGATACTTGATAAGTTCTTACTGTTTGATGCATTAAAGGCGATGAGGGCTGTTGATTCAGAAGTGGATAATTGAATCTGAAATAAAAAAAAACAAAAGATTAGAAAACGTCTTTTAAAATGTTTGGTAAAGGATACATACTGCCTGTCTGATAGATACTCGATAAGCGCTTACAGTTTGATGGATTGAAGGCGATGAGGACTGGTGGTTCAGTGGTGCAGGAGAATTGAATCTGAAATAAACAAAAACAAAGATTAGAACACGTCTTTAAAAATGTTTGATAAAGGATACAGACTGCCTGTCTGATAGAGACTTGATATGTGCTTACTGTTTGATGGATCGAAGGCGATGAGGACTGGTGGTTCAGTCGTGCAGGAGAATTGAATCTGAAATAAACAAAAAAAAAAAGATTAGGACACGTCTTTGAAAATGTTTGACAAAGGATACAGACTGCCTGGTAGATACTTGAAAAGTTCTTACTGTGAGTGGATTAAAGGCGATGAGGGCTGTTGATTCAAAAGTGGATAATTGAATCTGAAATAAAAAAAAAAACAAAAATTAGAACACGTCTTTTAAAATGTTTGGTAAAGGATACATACTGCCTGATAGATACTTGATAAGTTCTTACTGTTTGATGGATTAAAGGCGATGAGGGCTGTTGATTCAGAAGTGGATAATTGAATCTGAAATAAAAATAACAAAAGATTAGAACACGTCTTTTAAAATGTTTGGTAAAGGATACAGACTGCCTGTCTGATAGAGGCTTGATATGTGCTTACTGTTTAATGGATCGAAGGCGATGAGGACTGGTGGTTCAGTGGTGCAGGAGAATTGAATCTAAAATAAACAAAAAGATTAGAACACGTCTTTAAAATGTTTGATAAAGGATACAGACTGCGTGATAGATACTTGATAAGTTCTTACTGTTTGATGCATTAAAGGCGATGAGGGCTGTTGATTCAGAAGTGGATAATTGAATCTGAAATAAAAAAAACAAAAGATTAGAAAACGTCTTTTAAAATGTTTGGTAAAGGATACATACTGCCTGTCTGATAGATACTCGATAAGCACTTACTGTTTGATGGATTGAAGGCGATGAGGACTGGTGGTTCAGTGGTGCAGGATAATTGAATCTGAAATAAACAAAAAAAAAAGATTAGAACACGTCTTTGAAAATGTTTGACAAAGGATACAGCCTGCTGATAGATACTTGATAAGTTCTTACTGTTTGATTGACTAGAGTCGGTAGGCTCAAATGGGGCAGTTGATTCAGTAGTGGAGAATTTAATCTGGAATAAAAAAAAAATAAGATTAGATTACATCTCTTAAAATGTTTGAGAAAGGATACATACAGCCTGATAGATACTTGATAAGAGCTTACTGTTTGATTGACTGGAGTCGATAAAGTCGGTTGGTTCAAATGGGGCAGTTGATTCAGTAGTGGAGAATTTAATCTGGAATAAAAAAAAAGAGATTAGATTACATCTCTTAAAATGTTTGAGAAAGGATACCTACAGCCTGATAGATACTTGATAAGAGCTTACTGTTTGATTGACTGGAGTCGATAAAGTCGGTTGGTTCAAATGGGGCAGTTGATTCAGTAGTGGAGAATTTAATCTGAAACAAAATAAAACAAGAGATTAGAATACATCTTTTAAAATGTTTGATAAATAACACATACTGCTAAAGTAGGTAAAGTTATGTGCAGGTTAAAATTAAATATAGAAATCCTAGATTCAAACTATTTCATGTATTGATAACATTTAGTGCTCACACTTTGTCCTTAATTGATTTTTGTATCATGGCCTCCAAGAACGCCCTAAAAGTGATGAAACAAAGTTAATGCATCAATGTAACAACTTATGCATATCGGAATATGAATAAATTGGCGCAATGCTATATGGATTGCAAACAGCAGCAATTGTTCTTAATTGACAATAGTTTAATAATTATATAATTGAGTAATACATAATGTCGAATGATTCAGATTATTACATTCTTGTTTAATAGTAGATTATTGTGTTAGTGTGTCAGTCAAAACTAGAACTACGAATGATACCTACATATCTTACTACTACCCCAAACTACTATATTAGCATGCAAGTAATTATCTGAATCATGACATTACATAATATGCTAACAAAGTAGTACTTAAAAAAAATTGATACGATTGCGCCAAACTACGTATGCCGTTCACAATCTACTGTCAATGGCACAAATTGTTAAAAGAAATTGCACAAAATTTATATACAATGGAAGCGAACGCGAATGAATGAATGAGAACCCGACAAAAATGATTTGTTTAATTTTGCTCGTTTTCATAACACACTTATAATTTTTGGGTACTTCCCTGGGTCCTCTCCCTTCGTCCTGGAGGTCCTCTTGCGTTTCTGCCCATCACGCAAATGAACAACTTGACAATCGCGTGGACCAATCAAGTCGCCGGCGGAGCCATTGGACACGGCTCAAAAATGACATCCTGCGCAAAAAAAATTGGAATTGGTCCGATTAGACAATTATCAATAAAATTAAAATTAATTTAAATTATATTATTTGATTTTTAATTAAAATTAAAAATATATAAAAGTAAAAATAAACAAATAGATAAATGAATAAAAAAATAAATAATTTATATGAAAAATCGCAAAATTGAAAAGAATAAACTAAGCTAGTTGGTATTGGTATTTTGTTTTGAGGCAAGTTACATGAACTTCCCGAAATGTATAAATAATTGATTTAATTAATAAAATATAAATTAACTTATGAGTGATTAAAAGTATTCCGAGTGGATTTATTACACATAGCAAACATGTTAACTCGGAGTATTTTCTAAAAACAAATTTTCAAAAATCAACGATTTTTATAATTGAACCTGTTTCTGTAGGAATTAATGATTTAGTGTGTTCATCGAGACCAAGTACTCTATCGTTATACCAAGTAAATTGTCTAATTTTAATTTTAACAATTACTCATTTTCTCAAACTTTGATGAATTTTTAAAATTAAACTACTTGTCGTAAGGCCGTAATATTTCAGTAAGTTCTATAAGGCCATGATATATATCATCAAAAAAAGTTCCATAAAAATCGTATTATTTTTTGTTTCAACAGTTAATTACAAGGAAATGGTTCGGTAGATTTTTCCCTAAAACTAATCAGTGTCATTCCCAACTAATATCTTTCGAACAGTTCTTGATTTTTAACTTCCCGAAGGAGAAGTTAATGTTTTCATCAAAAAATCCGATTCGCTAATTTTATGTTTTCTCGACGTTTCAAGCCATTCTGAACCGAATGAGACCAAATTTGGAAAAAGTATGTGTGTGTGTGAGTATGTGTGTGTGTGAGTATGTGTGTATGTGTGTATGTGTGTGTGAACAGATTTTTTGCCGTAAATCGACGTTTTCTCAAAAACAGATATGCAAAATAATCGTAGAGGAACTACAGAAAGTTTATAATTATTAAATGGGTAAGTAAAAAAAATGTAAAATGCAGAAAATATCATTTGTATGCATAAATAAATGAATGATTTAGACTCGTGAATGAGTAAGTGAATAATAAAAAACATTGAAGTATTTGTAAGCGGTATTTTAAGACACATTACATGATGTTTGCGATATAGTGTAAATAATTGACTTAATAAATTAATTTATGAGTGACTTATAAGTACTATTGTAATAATGGAAAGTTAATATATAAAAAAAATTTAAATAAAATGAAAAAAATATGAATTAATTCTTAATGAAGATATCAAAATATTAAGATGAATAAATAAGCAAATGATTAAATAAATTGCATACCTTAAAGTCTCTACGCGTATTCAGTTTAATAAATTCAGTTTACAGAAAAGTCTTTTTGATCCCTCAGCAGGTATCGTCTCTTATGGGTTGCCATCCTTAATTGTGGTTCATCAGCAACCTGTATCAAGAAAAAAAGTATCAATACAGAGCCTTTATAATAAATCTTGTACAAATATTTTGAATATTTAATTATTATGAGATATGATAATTATGTGATTAGTTTTACATATTTTATTTGAACTGTAAGCATTAGCAGTTAACAGTTGAAGCTTAGTGTATGTTTCTAGAAAGACTATGTATTGATCTTGTCCTTGCAGTATTTTATAAGTGTATATTAAAAAGATAATTGTGCCCATAATTATGAAAGTGGTCTAAGTCAAAATTTAAATAAAATGAGTTTATCAGTTATTTCATACCACATTAGTTTAAACTAAATGTATTCAATTTAGTTTTTACGAAATTGTCAAAAATGAACCATTAGATAGTGGTTGTAATTTCAACATTATATGGAAATCATTTAGTGTTAATTATGAAAGTGGTCTAAGTCAAAAATTTAAAGAAATTATATAAACATCTTGAAAATGGCACGTGGCCTTCTTTGACGCGTTTTTGAACATAGATAAACAAGTATAAATAGATAGAAACTGGACCGCTTTTCGATTATTTTAATTTTAATTTTCCGCTCCTGCTACAGAGGCTCGACGAGTGTAGCATGAAAATTTGCCCCTAGGTTCAATTCTAGATAAATCCAAATCCTCAGGTTTAATTCTAAGATAAATTTATATATAATATTGTTACTATAAATCTGAAATTTTAATATGTGAAATGATAACAAAACATACTCATAAAAAATATATTTTCATATATATTAAAAACATTTTCAAAAATGAAATAAAATTATAATTTTAGCAATAATTAAATATAAATTATAAAATATATCAATAAAACATATTTACTTAATTTAAATAGAATACAATTATTAATAAATAGACAAGATTTTCTAACATTCGCTATATTGAAAATTATTATTAATTCTTTTGTTAGACCAGTATCGGAAGAAAAACAGATATGAGTTTACTATCCCTCCAGTTTTTCAGGAACATTTTAAGAATCATAAATACTCGAAATAATGATAAAAATGGATTACCGTTTAAAAATAATTAATAAATGCTCACGAATTATTTCAATAAAATTATTGTTTCAAATAAAACTCAAAGTTCTTTATTGCTTTAAGTCATTTGTAGTACATTCAGTTAATTTTGAAAATGGTCTAAGTCAATTCAAACTTTAAAAACAATAATATCGTATGAAATTCACACAAAATTAACTAAGACTAATAAAATTCAAAATTAAAATGTCGCATAATGTAAAAATATTTTTTAATTTATTCAAATGCAATTCATTAAATATCTTGAAACAAGAAATATATGACTTAGACCACTTTCATAATTATGAGCACAATTATACTCTAGGTTTCTTAAAACCTAAATAATTGGACTTGTATCTTACAAAATAAGAATTGCTTGTTTTGTTAATCTTACCAATAGTTAATGAAGCAAAGAAGTCTACTGCAGCAAGCAAGCTAGTAAGATAATACAGGATTCTATTTCCAGAGTTGACTTACAATTACTTGATTATTGTCGACAGCTTCTATTTTATAGCAGAGCTGAAATATAAAAGGTAATACTAAGTTTGGATTACTCTTTGTATGTCTTTATCTGAAATTAAATATTGCATGTATCTTTGACTAATTATTACAGTAATTCTTGTCATGAGAAATAAAATTATTTCAGTGTTCACATGACTTAGCCTCAATGCATTTTGCCTAGGAAACTTTAAATCGTAGCAGCCGTCAACAATAATATATACTATGTCTTAAGTAAAAAATCAGGATCAGCACAGAATGTTCTTGTCATCAAGTGTATTATATAAAAATTCAGAGGCTTTTATAATTGAAAGAGAAAACTGCTGTAGAAATGTTAAAATGTATGAATGATAATTATAATACCTAAATATTTTTAATATGTTGAATACATTTCGTTGTGACCGTGTCATTCAATTGTAAAAAGTACTTTGTTTTCAAAATCATTAAATTAAAATTATTGCATCAGCTTCATTTACTTACAAAATATTTCATATAAAAAGCAATGATTGTATTAGCATTACAGAATCTTTCTAAAGAATTTTTGAGAATTGAAATCCTTCAACAATTTCGAAATAGAATCACTTTATTATGCTCGAATCTGATTTATAATAATTATTTTTGTTCATCACGAGCCAGAATAGTTAAAGCAAATAAATGTTGTATTCGCTAGCGATTCAAATAAGATTTCCAATTGATGCGATATAGGCAAATATACCAAAAAAATATACACCATTGAAGCAACTCACTATTGAAATTGAAAGACGACCATCTGCATCAAAGCAATATCAATGGTCCTTCTCTCAATAATTTCTCAAACTGCAGAAAAACACTCGATATTCATCTATGATCGTATAAGATTTGACGCGCCATTTTTTATCTCAAATTGTTACTAACCTCAATCAAAATCTGTCATTATGTAGTGATGGGTATTTGTAGCACCCTTGGATTGAAATGTTTACATGAAAGATCATGTAAACACCTGCATAAGCTTCGAATCCACAAATAATTCTCAAGCCCATTAGATAAAATGACTAATGCAAAATACTAATATATACTCGGCCATACAACCTTTTACTTTGACAGGGTACAAAATAAAACGACTAACATGTGGCAAATGCACGTACGTACTACTTGATTGTCCACTGGCTTCCTATAACTGGAGTGTCTACTGGCTTCCCAAGATCTTCTTCCCGCGATGGCTGAGATTAAAATGGATTGTGCAATGACGCTCTGCGGACAAAGAAACCTTGACACGATTCCTCATACAGTCACTGGCGGCCATTTTCTGACACGACGAAACACGAAGAAGAGGTGACAAACAAAGCAGGCGTACCAATATAAAAGTGTAAATAACCCTAGTACATAATGACAGTTCATAGACGTCAATGTGACAGTTACAATTTAATTTCAGCTCATATATATTAATGTATATCAATATATTATATATATTTAATTTTTCTCTACGATCATAATATTACGTAGAGAATTTAGTACTGTCATAGTATATAGTAATAATCATATTAAGTCTGAAAGTGGTAAAATGTAGTATTTATACAAGAAGTTTTATTCAGTAAGTTAAATAAAAGTACAACTGTTTTCTCCGAATAAGTTCTTGTCATATAAAAATGTGAATAATAATTTGTCGAAATTGTTGTGACGTACATTTATATAGCTGAAATTTGTTAAATTCTCAATCAATAAGGTGGAGTTCTGTAGGGTGCCACAAAGTTTTGTTCAGGCGTTTGAAATTATTTCCTACCTTTTTATAAAATTAACAGAGTACGTATGGTAATGAAAAATTGAACCTAATTTTGGTCAACAAATAAAAGATTAATGCGTTAACATAAGCTTTAGCATTGTTTTTTTATCAAAAATATACTGTTTTTTATGAAAGAAGAAAAACTATTCATTTATAATAATAAAAATTTATTGAAATTATAGAACATATTAATATACATATATTTACAATTTAAAACCTATTTCCATAACATTGTTAAAGCATGGTATGATAAATATATTTATGCAAATAAAGCAAATACCAATCACATTTAATTAACATAATTAAATTATTTATCGTTAGATACAAAAATGCACACATAAGCAGTGTGTTATGATACTGGCAAACCTATATAATGTATAGATATTTACAATTTGAAACACATTTCCATAACTTGAATGAATGGCTTAAATGAATTATGCAAATAAAGCAAATATCAATAATAGTTAATTATGAAGATAATTAAATTATTTACAGCATTAAATGCAAAGAATGCAAAGAATCGGCTACACTTCTTGAATCATTTTTATTTCTAAAGGTATCATATGGTGGTAACACCCGCCTTTTTATATTCCATAAATCTTTCTTCGTTATCATGGAAGCTCTCAGTGGTAATTTTTTGCTATAACAATCTTCACGTATGTTTTTTATAATAAAGTCATCATCTACGCCTGCTTTAATTTTATCTGGAAAAAATATATTACAAATGACAAAGAACTAACAACAATGTGATTATTGCATTTATGAAAATAAATTAAATATACCTTTGATGTTTCTGATCAAATTTTGATCCATCCGCACATATTTTATCAAATTTTCATATCCCACATGTGTCTTCCAGTAATCAACTTCAACATGTCCGTCATTATACACCTTGCACATAATTCGTGAGGAACAAGCATGCCCAATTTTTTTGCTACCCCTCAAACATGTTTCCTTTGTTTGGTGACTGTGATCGATGGCAATTATAATATTGAATTGTGCAGCAATTGTCTTTTGTTATGTATGCTGCAGTGTCCTTCACATATGACGTAATACTGTTCTGTTCCATCTCAGTTTTCCAGCTGTAAAAATCTATAGCAAAAGATGAAATTATAGAAATGTTTGTTGAAAATCTTCATAATTAAAAGTTGACAAACCATTAATAAAAGAAAACAGTTTGTCTTCGTATTCAATATTGATATGATGATGACACTCAATATGTTTTTGTAGTGCGCTGTACCGTGTGTAAGCATTCCCGCAATCCTCAATGGGGCAAGTAATTCTGAGAACCCTTGGAGAACCTATAAATGAACAATTATGGTAACTTTGTGGATGTAATATTAAATATATTTAAATAATACTTATATTTTAATACCTGGAAAATGTTCTGAGTACAGCGAAGCATTATCTTGGGGTCTGGGTCGCGTTGGGGTCACTGGAGAGAATGTGAGCGATCTGGATGATTGGTTGAATGCGGAAGATGGTTGTCGAATAAAGGAAACAGTATTGGAATTAGCGGTTGTCATAGGAATTGGTGAAGCAGGAAGTGCATCCGAGTGGAAGGATGTCTTAGGAATTGGTAAAGCAGGAAGCGCATCCGAGTGGAAGGATGTCGTAGGAACTGGTGAAGCAGGAAGCGCATCCGAGTGGAAGGATGTTGTAGGAATTGATGAAGCAGGTAGAGCATAAGAATGCAGTGAAAGGGATGTTTCTGGATTAATGCGGGAATCATAAAAATACGTGCATTGGAGTTTGGTGTCTGTAGGAGATGTATCAGGAACGGAGGAATGAAAAGTTTTGATGTGCCTTTGTAATGAGGAAGGAGCATGCAAATTTTTTTGGCAAAATGTACATACAAAATTTTGAAAGTACTCCTACGGCTGTATGTGATGTACTAACCTGTTGTGACGGCAAAGAGAACTACTGGAAGCAAAAGTTTTAAAGCAATGGATACATTGCTTTTGCTTTTTCATATTGAATATAAAAAAGAAACGGGTTGAACTATAATGTATAAACCTAAACTAACTTAAGCTATGATTAAAAGATAACTTATGTATAAAAAAGCAATATGAACTAAAATATTAAAACTATAATATGAGCTAAAGGGTAACGCAGGAATCAAGTAACTAGATAAATATGAAATTCTTAAATGGAATGAAATCTAACCTAAATGTAACCTAAGCTATGAATTGAAATGCAACCCAACCTAAGTGATTAAAACGTACCTTATATATTTGTCTAAAAATAAAATAATGCAAGAATACCTACTTGTAATGCGATCTAAAAAGTGTAAAATAGCTATAACATAAATAGTAATATAATAACCCTAACCTATAAAACACGTAAAAACTAAGAAAAAGACCTTAACCTATAAAACTATGAAAAAAGTAATAAACTTAGTAATTAAAAAAATAAATGTTAATATAATAATGACGAGCAACACACGATTCACAAGAAGATTATAGTAAAACCGTATGAATAACGCACAAAATAATTAAAAAACGAGGTACCAAGAAAACACCGGAAAAGAATAGACGAACAGACGAACACATAGCACGAAAACCACACAAAATTAAACATAATAACGCTAAAATCCCATTCAACTTTGCAGCGAATGTGAAATAATAATACAGCAAACTTCACACCCCAAAAGGAACATTGTAGTCTTCTTCTTTTATTTTTTCTTCTTCTTTTATCCAGGGCCTTTTCACTTAGAACAAAATCCTCGTTCAGAAGGAATACTTAGGGGTCCATTTGTAGTCGCAGATTTGGCGCTAGTGAGCCGATGAAAAAGTATTTTCAAATGTTTTATATTGGTTACTAAGAAACGTCAGTGTTATTTTTGTATAAGTTTACAAAATGGCGATTCTTCTTCGTTTGTGTTTGTATATTTGTTAATAAAGATTTCATCAGGAATTGCTCTCAAATGCATAGCCCTTTGACAATATGAATAGAACAGCTTCAAACTCATATGGAGGACATAATTACTACAATACTACGTAGTGCATTGACATATTAGTCTAATCATAATACACTTTAAGGAAAGAGATCAGTTCTAGGAAATTGTGTAAGAAATCAAATATACGCTTCTACAAGAAAGACATAATACACAAATAGAAAGCTGTTCCAGCTGTTTAATATTGGATTACCACTTCACGCAGATCTGAATATACTTGGGAAAAAATCAAATTTTGCACAGGATGATTACTAGTTAATGAGAGTTAAGAATGACAGACGATGTAATGAACTAACACTATAATGCATTATTCACTAAATTTCACTAAATATTTATATTAATAAGTAGAAAAAAGTGTAGAAGTTATTCCAGTAGATTAGATGTGATATCTATTATATATAAACCAGTGTATTGCAGTGTATTTGTTGATTTATATTTCGATTTGATTGTATATTTATTATAATATAATATTATCTAGTATATTTTTGTTATTATTGTATCATTACAAAACATAATAGGATTGTAATACCAAATTTAGTTTCAAATACCCGTGTATTAAAATTCATTAATTTTCATTTCAAATTTTGCGCCATTAATTTGAGTGCCAAAAGCAGCGCCACCACGTCGAGCGGAGGACCCTTTAAGTATTCCTTCTGAACGTAAAAATCGGGCGAGAGAAGCGTCTATATGAATACGGGGTATTCTAATATTGTCTAGGCTTTTATCTATGATTGTAGTGACTAGATAAGGACACTCATGAAATCTTGCGCTTGCTTGAATTGTCATCCGGTCTCCTGTCACCTGTCATCAGGGTATTCAACACACCACCATCACAACATTTCAAACCCGGATGATGGAACTCTGATGGGCTCTGATGGAACTGACAATCCACAACAGTTTGGAGTCCGAACTTTTGATGGAACCGAAAAAAGTGTTCTGCGCATGCGCGGATAGTTTCGGACTGTCAGATTGGCTCGGATTGAACGAACCCAGTATAAAATGGCGTATAGGCTACAAGGCGCAATGCACTCTGGGAAACCTGACTGAAACGTTAAATCAAATTCAAAAATTTTAATATACTTTTTGAAATTTTTGTAAAAACTTCTGTTTTTAAATTTTTTGAAAAAATTAGTTTGTTTAAAAAATTTGTAAGTAATTGAAGAAGTTAAAATTCTATTTTTGGAAAACTTAGAAATGTATTTTTTTTTATTTAAAACTATAAAATTTTTACTATAACTTCCCGTAGTAAAATATAGTAGTCGCAAAAAATCGAGAATGAAAATTTTGTCGACGATTTCGGGAACAACATTCGATTCGTATTGATAAGGAAGCGTGCTGATTAGTGTTTGGCAGAGGCAGGTCTAGCCGTTCCAAAGATACGGGGCAAAAAGTGCCAAAAACGGTAACCCAGTTTTTAAGACAACGGAGCGTCCGAATTTAATAATTCAAAAACCATTATTAAATTTTTGAAAAGGCCGCTCTAGCGGTTACAGAGATCCAGTAAAAAAAAAAGTAAAAAAAAATGCCATTAGGCGGTCGTACATGATTATTATCAGATATTATATGGAGATTTTAATAACATGTATCAATTTTGTTTACGTTTCTATGGGTTCCGTAACATCGTTTGTTTGTTTAACAGCGACGCGGCGCTTACGAGCTTCGATAATTCATCTCATCAAAAACATTTTTCTTCAAAAGTTTTTTTTTTCAAAAAGTCATTTTTTTTTAAATGTAGAATTGTTAAAAAGTCAAAGTTAAAAAAAAAAAAAAAAAGAAATTGTACGTGAAGTTTCAGTAATTTGTCTAACGCACGATGCCATACGCAACTAGTTAAATCAATCTAATCGGTTGATATAAAATGTATATATATCCGTGCTCTATAACTGACACTACGGAATTTAAAAATTAGATCAATCGATTTTTCATTAAAATATAAAGTTGTGGAAAATATTTTCTAACAAAACATTGCACATTTATTACATCAGGTAACAAATGTATATAACTTTGTAACTCCCGACATACATTGCGCTTACATTACACTTAGTTAACATTTGTTATAAAACTTTGTAATTTTAAAATACATTGCGCGTACATTACATTTAGTTAACATTTGTTATATAACTTTGTAACTTCAAAATACATTGCGGGTACATTACATTTAATTAACACTTGTTATATAACTTTGTAACATAAAAAGTTATATTGCGGCAACAAGTAGTGTTTACTGGGTATATATATATATATATATATATATATATATATATATATATATATATATGAAAATAGCCCGTTCCAGGCACTGCAATTTGAAATGGCTATGGAAAATCTCTTGCACTATTCTTCCCTGAATCAAGTTGAAGTTCAACTCAGTTCGCTGTATATATATATATATATATACATAGCTGGGCACCGTTAATCAAAAAGTTAACTTCGTTAATCGTTAATCCGCTACAAAAAAAGTTAGCTTCGTTAAACGTTAAAGCGTTACATTTCGGAATAATTAACGCAAGTTAACGTTAATCGTTAATCCGTTAATATGTGTAAAATTACATTTTTATATTGTTGCGTTAGTGAACTTAAAAAACTTATTGGTTTAGGTTCTGGAAGTTAACAGGTTATGAATAAAACAAAATACTTGTATAATTCAACCCCTTAATGGCGCGACGCGCTTTATGCACACACCGTGATAATAACGCTATTGGTCAACTTTCTGTTTTTATGATTGCATATAGTTTTTACAAGAATTTTTTTCTAAATAAAGGGAAAGAGTTTTTTTGCGAAAAATAGGAAACGCGCGACGGGTTAAGCGTCGGGTATTAGGTGCATATTTCTTTTCATGAACATTAACATGTTGAAGTTCTCGTCTGAAAGCGAGGCTCGTTTTGGTGTCAAAATGTCTTTACCCGTGGAAAACAAACGTTCAACTGCAGCGCTTGAGGGTATAGCAGTATTGTATTTAATAAACAGATTTATGAATATCTGTTCCCCGAGGAATGCAGCATCGTTGAACAAGTCTTTTGAACATGTTGGCACTGTTCATCATTCACGAGTGGTCCAAATCTTTTCTCTATGTCATTTAATAAGGCATTGGCTAAAGCTGTGCCGTGCGGTAAATAGTAATAATTGGCAGGGCCGTGCCTGGGTATGTGGCCGCCTGCGTGCGAGCATATAAATGGCCGCCCTTAAAAATAGCATAATAGGAAAATATCCAATATGTTCTCACGAAAAAAATCGTCTTGTAATTTTCAAGTTTTCTCGACATTTTAAGTCATTCTGAATCGTTTGAAAGCCGATATTTGAATTTTCGGCAACGTTGTCTCAAAAACGGTTAAATCCAATCAAAAGTTTAAAAGTCATTTGATGTAACTAGATAATGACTAGCGCCTGTCAGTTTTGTGCGACGATCGGCCAAGCTGTTTCTAATCAACAGAAAAATATGAAATTTATTGTACACGTTTTAGCCAAAAATTCTGCATCGATTTTAAAAATTCAGGAACTGTTTGAAAGATATCATTTAGGAATCGTGCTGATTACTTCTAAGAGATCGGTCAGTTCGTTTCTTCGTGTTTAATTGGTGAATATTGCTTTACGATGATATTTATAAAACTTTTTTGGCGATAGTGATCATGGTCTCTAAGATAACTAAATATTTTGACCCACATTAAGTCATTTTAATTTTTAAAATCTGTACTATCAAAGATTGCAAAAATGAGCGGCGCATTTTTACGTGAGTCAAAATTTCATCTTTAGTGGACCTTTTCTCAAAAATGCACAATCCCATTTGAAAAATCGTCAAAATTCGTAAATTCGTAAATTAAGTTTTGTCAATAATCGACGAGTCGTTTTTCAGTTATTGATTAACAAATTGCTTTGGAAATTTGGATCTTGTTTTTAATTTACTACAGTTTGTTTCTTGTTCAATAATATGTTATTTTTAAACTATTTATAAAACATAACTAATATTTTTAGAAAATTTGTACAAAATTGAATAATCTGCGATAGTTTTTCACATTGCAATGTACTCATGAATTAATATATTTTTATTGTTAAGTCGATTATTAACACATGTTGGATACTTCATGCAACTTGATTTAGGCAAAGTTGCCACTTACACCAAGTTTATAACTTATAAATTATTTAGAAACAGAGTCGCATTCAATAGGGCCGCCTTTGGCTGATTTTTACTACGGTAATTTTGGTCTTTTAGATATATACAGCGGACTTTACGGCAGCGAATGAGTTCAGCGGACTTTAAGCTTGGCCGCCTCTTAATCCAACAATCTTTTAATTTGACCGCCTTTTAATTCAGTAGACTTTTAATGCAACAGCTATTTATTTCGACCATTTTTTGTTATGGCCGTCTTTGAATTTGTTCTTTTTTTCATTTGGCCGCCCCTCGGCCGTCTCAAAAGGCGGCCGCCTGCGTGCGGTGCACGCACTGCACGCTGGCCAGGCACGGTCCTGGGCATTGGATTAACGATTAACGGACTTCTGGCATTTTAACGGAAGTTAACGTGTCCGTTAACATTTTCAAAAGTTAACTTAAAAGTTAATCCGTTAATCAAAATGTTAACTTCGTTAATTAACGATTAACGGATTAACGAGTTAATGCCCAGCTATGTATATATATATATATATATATATATATATATATATATATATATATATATATATAGCGAGCTGAAATGAACTTCAACTTGATTCAGGGAAGAATAGTGCAAGAGATTTTCCATAGCCATTTCTGATTGCAATGTCTGGAATGGGCTATTTTCATTTGGAAAAATATTTTTGATCCATATTTTCATCATTACTGATTTTCATTTTTTCAGAGCAAAAGCCCGAACTCCCGACCCTGTCCACATAAAGCGCCTATATTTATCTTAACTGGAATGAAGCTGAAATAATATAAAATATCAATTTCATAGACATAAAGAAATCTTTTTTTTTATAATTTTAATTTTAGATTTTAAAAACTCCTTATAATTATTAAGATATTACATAAATTCATAAAATATTCTATAACCCATTCATGAAATTTCATTTCCATTCAATCTTTGCTACACAATTTTGCATATTAAAAATCTATTATGTATCTGATACATAATTATATATATGTAAATACAATAATCTCATACAATACAATAGATAAAAACATATTCATAGTTATATATATATATATATATATATATATATATTATATATATCAATATACATGTATGTATTATTATGAATGTATCTAAAATATGCATGTAATATAATTCTTTATGTATATAAAATTGCATAACAATGAGTTCAATTTAAATATTGAAAAATGTCAGAACTGCTAGAAAAAAAAATTGAATAAAATTCCAATAAAATATTATCAAATCTACTATAAGTAATAAATAATCTCACATCAATCAGCACATATTGGAGTCATCATTCGTCATGTACGAATACTGAAATAAAAACATGTATTAATAACAAATCAGAAAATATTGAAGGTTGATAGTTTGAAATAGCGGCTGTAATAATGCATTCAAAGTTATTGTATTTCATGAAAAATAATAGATAAATGTAGTTGTAATAATGAATATCTTAAATTTTATGAAAATATCAGTAATGAAAACAGTGTTAAACAATTGAATAAGAAATTTTTGTAATCAAATTGTAATGTCAACTGTGTATGTTATTAAATGCACTTATGCCACAAACAATACTATAATGCATATTGTGTTCAAAATAATATGAATCAATTTTGAGAACCACTTTGAAAATTAGATTGATTAAATACATATTCACACACACACACACACAAACATCTCATCTTCAGCGTAATTTCAAAACAATTAATTACATACTAACACATTATTTAATATTTTATTTAAATTATTTTAATTTTTGAAAAACAAAAAAAGGTGTCAAATTTTGTAAGAGATAGTTGGTGTTTTTTGTTTTTCAAAAATTGAATGTAATTTAAATAAAATATTAAATAATGTGTTAGTATATAATTAACTGTATTGAAATTACACTGAAAATGAGGCATACCATGGTCTCGAAACAACTGCAATTATTAAATAAAGTATGTGTTAAAAATCTAAGTGTTGTAATTTTCAAATTGAACATTTAATATATATATATATATATATATATTATTATATATATATATATATATAAATAATATATATATATATATATATATATATATATATTTGAATTTTGCATATATTAAGCTTATATATTAAAGTTTGTGTGTAAAAAAATCTAATAAATTATATGCGGTTTTGGATGGTGCCACTTTAAACACGAAAGGAATTAAGCAGCATTTTCAACATATTTTACTCTTTTGATATAAAAAAGGTAAAAATGATGTTTCAGTCAAAATGAAATTAACCAATGTGTATGGAAATGACGTGTAGATAGTACGACAGTTCCAGAACTGGTTTGCTAAATTTTATTACGGGTATTCTAATGTCAAAACGCACCAGGTTCAAGAAAAACGGTTGAAGCTGATAAAGACACGAAAAAAGCAAACAAGCAAATAACAATATGTGAGATCATATTGGGTTTAAATGTATCAAATTCAACACTTCATGATCACTTAAGAGGTCTGGAATTTTACTCAAAACTCAATGTATGGTTCTCAGAGAGATGTCTGCAATTCGCATCTGAAGGGCCATGAAAATGATCAGTTTTTGGAGCAAATTGTTACTAGGAATGTAAAATGGGTTGTAAAGAATATAATACACTTGATTGCTCATGCACAAAAAGGGAAGAACCTGCTCAAAAGAGTTGTATGTTTGAAGAGATTTTAAAAAGTTGTTTATTTTTCAGCTTTCCCAGGATAACATAACGGTTAATTCAGATGCCTAATGTCATTAGCTGGATAAACTAGATGATGTACTTCAATGGAAAAGGTCCAGAATTAACCAACAAGACATAACAAAGACCTCATATAAGTTTGGTCAATTGTCAAAAGCTTTTACAGCTTGAATAGGACACAATGCCACATCTATCACATTCTCCAGATTTGGTATCAACGGACAATTTTTGTTCTGGTCACTAAAAAAAATTTTTAGGCGGTAAAATCTTTACCTCAAATGAGGAGGTTGAAAAGCACTTTGATCAGTTTTTTGCCAATATTGACAAAAAATGTATGATCCCAAAATTATACTACTATCAGAAATTTAGCAAAAGATATCCAATCAAAACGAACAGTACATAATTCATTAAAGTATAAGTTTATTTATACAAAAATGACTTGCCAAAATATCTATAAAAAACAAAGTTGCTTTCCGAACAACCCAATATGTTTAATTAAATAGGTTAATATGCCAATACTCTTTTAATCTCGCACAATCAAAATACTTAGCAATTCATTTTCCTTACCGGTACAACAGAAGAAGTTTCTATAGCAGGATCTGTGGATGGTTGATTGATCATTGGAATTGCAATTGCTTGTGATTGAACTACATTTGAAGAATCTAATGCATTCACTACATCATTCATTTCTACATTCATACTTGAATTATCATGGTTGGGTTGTTGAGTACTTAATTGAGCTAATTTCTGTGTTAAGGCCATCGTTCCTCCTTCAGCTACAGTAATTATTGCCCAAATTGTATCTACAAATATAATAAATGTTGATTCCACCTTATAAACATACAACTAGAAGAATGAAAAACAAAAGTTACTTGGGACATCTGTTACTACTTACCTTAAAATATATATTTATATAAAATTCATATAATGAAATGATCTATTATCGACAAATTTTGAAAATAAAGAAAATTTCTCAGAACATTGTCTTTTAGTGACAAAAACATTCTAATTACAAGTAAAAGTTAAACAAATTAGTGAGCTTCCACTTCAACATTTAAAGACATTTGGAGATTATAATGAAAATACAATCAATTCTCTAACACAATAAGCAACAAGTTAGAGTTTGAAACTAAAACTTAAAATAACATAAACATAAAATCATATTTGAATTGTTTACCACCAAAATAACTCCCACCACTAGTCATCATTCTCCATTTAGTCTGATGTACACCTGGTTCAGAAGGACTGACCATTTCAATTGTAATATGCCATACTTGACCAGGAACTAATGCAGGCATTGAATATCTAAAGCAAATTTATTATGTATTATTTTATTCAATTATAAGTTTATGCAGCTAACCTCTTTAAACACTCCATTTGTGTTGTGGTACCAATCATTTGTAGAACACAATCTCGCGGCCAAGCTTCATCACCATTGTTTTGAATTCTCCACGTTTTAATAAAACTGAAATAGAGAATTACAAAGTTTATTGCATTTGTTTAGTTAATTCAATAAAAAACAGTTGCATTAAATTTTAGAGATTATGAAAAAATCATGTATAACAATAAAGCAAAGATTACACTGAACAATGTTGATTGAAAACAATTTTTATATAAATTTTGTAATTGTGGGCATTGCTTAGAAATTTGATTCATATCATATGTTATACTTAAGCAAAATGTGTAAAATTTTATTTAAATAACATATAAGTAAGTAACATACTTAATTATTAAGATAAAATAAAATTTAAACCAATGCTATAGTAATATCTCAAACAATAACATTTGTATAATCTTAAGATTTAATCTCTAATTTTATGACATTTTACATATTACATAAGAAAAACTGCTATAGTAATATCTCAAACAATAACATTTGTATAATCTTAAGATTTAATCTCTAATTTTATGACATTTTACATATTACATAAGAAAAACAATTATATAACATCACAATGTAAATCAAACATAAATATTAGAAATTATGATATCTATTTATGATTCTAACCTTCGTTGTTCTTCCTCATTTGCTATTTTTCTATGCAGGATAAGAATTCACTTAGTTGCAAAGTTTTTTTTTTCAATAAACTGATCTACATTAAAAAGTCATATTCCTATATTATTTAGTAAGAATCAAGTAGGATATATAAAACTAATTTTCTGTAAAATATACCCAAAATAGGTTGTGACAAATCTATATAAAAACTTATTAAGTTGCCTCAGGATACAAAAGAATTCAAGATTTTCATGATGTCTATGACTTGATGAAAATGTATGTAAGTGTTTTACCAATTGTGTTTTTTCTCAACATCTCAAAGTGTTCAACTATTATTACACAACTGCTATACACTATAATATTAATAAAAAATAATTTTTCTATATAGATTATACCTCGTATTAGGAGTGATACATTCGCCTTCGCCAACTGTTACATCAGCTAATAATATCATCGATGGTACCTTAGCAGGTGTTTCACAATCCAAATAAGAACCAATAGCTGCTTGCAAGTTCCTATATGAAAGTTAAGGTAACATGTATTTGACTTATAACCCATTACATTATATTCATATATATAAATAAACAACTAAAACAACATCGACCTACCAGTTGCTCATGTCTAGAAAAAATCTTGCTGTAGACTCATTTAAATTATTCCCCAAAATCTTTTGTAATTGGCTGACGAGCTCATCATGATCAGTAGTACCCAGACAGCTGAATTGTTGAAGAAGACTTTGTTCCAAATCATTTGCACTTTGCAGATTTTGATCCAACGGTCCATTGTCAAAATCCATGGTCGAATAAAATTGCCAGATAATTTTAAATAATAAATAAAAAAAAAACTCATTCAATTACTAAACCTATTGTTATCAAACATATTTTTTTTGTTGCAATGTAATATTTTGACAACCATCTGTATGACGACAAGTTGACAAAACTGCAATAGTGTTGCCAGAGCTAACATAAACATAGAATTTTTAAAGTATTACCAGATGAAAACGGCAGAATGATATCCATAGATAAAAGAAGAGTAAAATCATAGATAAGGAAATGGATGAGTATAATAATATCATAGATAAAAGAAAAGAATAATAACTTTGATATTACGCTGCCTTTTCTACTTTTAAGCAACTCATGTTTGTTTTAATATGGTGGCCAATAACATAAATATTTTAATTATGACTACATACCTCACTGAATCTATCCAACGAAGCAATTTATTTATTTTATAACTTACTTTCGAATTTATAACAAAATTCACTTTCTTATTCATGCGCTTTCTTCACTTATTACTCTTAAGATTGGTGACACAGAATAGCAAAGTTAAAATTAAATTAAAATCTGAATTACTTTCGATATACAATTTTTTGTTAAATTTTTTAAAGCAAATTTGTCAATACAAGTAGAAAGTTTTTTGAATCATTCAAATCAGATGTTTAGTTCTCCCAAAAAATGCCATTTTTTGCACATTTAGCTCTGTAACTTCGAAATGGTTGGACCAGCCTTTGCCAAAAACTAAACACTTCTCCCAATCATTCCAAATTGAATGTTTTTTGGATGATTCAAATCGGATACTCTGTTCTCTCAAAACCTCGATTTTTATTTTCTGCATTCTTTGCTCCCTATCTCCGTAACGGCGGAACCTGCCTTTGCCAAAAATTAATCAGCACATCTCCCTATCAATAGGAATCAAATGTTTTTTTGACCATTCAAATCGGTTGATCCGTGCGCGCGAAAACGTAAACGAAAAAATGCAGACACACAAAACACACACACACACATCCATTTTTTTGAGATATGCCAAAATGTTCATAAACCTTCAAAACGTGAAGATATGCAAAAATTTTCATTTTCGATTTTCGACCCATTATGTGAAAACTAAATGTAAACTAGTGGTGTATGGCATCGTGCCTTAAGGGGTTAGGGGTACTTGGAGTTACGAAAAAATGAGAATTTTCAGTATTGTTTTTTTGTTATTAGACTTTTTTTTCACAAAAATTTTAATACGGCATCATTATACAATGTTTTGACTTGAAGTAACAAAAATTTCAGAAAAAAAAATTAATATTCCCAAAGTTATAGCTGTTTTTGATGACCATGTTCAAAAAAACGGTCCTGGCGGTGACCATCATAACTCCTTAGAGATTCATCTAAATCAATCAAATAAAAAAAAATAGTTTTATAAATAGATAATCCTGGGCCTGATCAAAGGTTTTCTTTTTTTGCAAAAATTAACAAAATGGCAGCATCAGAAATAAAATTTCTAGATTTTTGGGTAAAAAATCAACAGTCAATTGGTCTTAAAAAATTTAAATTTTAGAAAAATAAAAATCCTTCGATCAGGCCCGAGTTTATTTTGTATTCTAAAAGCTGTATAAATTTCATTAAAGTTTACTAAGCGGTTTTTTGAGTTACAGTGGTCACCGGTTCAAAAAACATAGTTTTGAGAAAAACGCGTTTAAAGTTTCACATTGGATTTACGCACAGAAATTCAAATTATTGAATTACTTAAACCGAGTCATCTATTTCTGGGTCATATCAATCATTGTGCAAGTTTCCAAAATTTTCATTTGCTGATGCCTACGAAGCATTCTAGCCTCCTGAGTGTTCTCGTTGGCGCGCTGATCTGCCACTTTCACACGTGCAGCATCCCATTTAGCAGCATACCAATGGGAATTATATCCACAATTAGGTACTAGGGCATTCATAATCAATAATATTGATTATGTATATGTATTCGGCAATTTCTACGATAGTAGAACTAGTATTCACGGTTTTTAGGCATGATTTTTACACTAGTTGGCTGAAGCTTTTAAGTTTTTTGATTATGGATTCAATCTTGAACTACACATCTTGAAGGTAAATTATCATTGCTCAGATCGTCGTAAATCAGTTTAAAAGCTTTTAAAACATCAGGAGGTGAGGGAGAATAATCTTGAGTATAAGTATCGAGCTCTCCACTTGCGTCAACGCGCTGGTAATAGTCCAATAACTCGAAAAGTAAACATCGGATCAACTTGAAATTTTCAGAGAACATTTTCAAGATATTACACTTAATGAAAATGCAAAAAACTAAAAATCGATTTTTCAAAAATTCCAAGTACCCCTAACCCCTTAAGGCAAATTGCTTTTTAAATACTAGAAAAAAAATAAATTAGTAAATTTAATCGACGAAAGGTCACATCGGCTCACATACACACATACAAGCAAACATACTTTTCTAAATTTGGTCTCAAACGATTAAGAATGTGTTATAATGCCATGACAACATAATACAAGCAAGTCGGATTTTTTCATAAAACACTATTTTGAGAAGCTAAAAATTTAATTTTGATATTTTTCTATAAAAAAAAAAAATATATATATATATATATATTTTGAAGGCGGCCAAATATACTTGCACGCGGGTACACTTTTGATAATTTGCATATATGTAATTTAAGAAAATAAGAGTTCCAAACATATTTCTTTCTATTTTTATATAAAAGTATCTATTATATAATATATATTATATATATTATAATATTATAATTTAACCCTTGTAGCTATAGACTGTATTAATCACTGATTTGTTGATATAATTTATGTATTGTTGCAGTTCTTGTAAGAAATTATTGATTATTTATTACATATGTTGTTAAGCGGACTTTAATTTTAGAAGCGAGAAAATAAGTCTCATCAAACTCTCCGCTACCCCCTCTGCACAATGCCATGAAGATTGCTGCTTCTTGGCAATATAATAAAATGAAAATACGTCCGAATAATATAGCATCATATTCTGCTTTTCTAATATTTCTTTAATAATTCTATTAATAATATTGAAACGCCTCTTTGATTGTAGTCCGGAGTATTTTCTAATGTTCCTCTTGGATACGAACATCTCACAAAAAGCAATAAAATTTTTGATATTATTTATTATAAACGTATAAGTAGCATTTTATAACAGACATGATATAAAATATACAAATATTTATTCTAAACACTCTTTATCAGCATCATCTTTAGATAAATACATCGGTTTCATTAAGTTCTTGAATTTATCAAATTCGCACAATTCATCGCAGCCTCTGAGTTTTAAAATATTTTTATCCGAAATTGGTTGACTTGGATTATTACTATAGTGTAGCTAAAATTAAATAAATTTGTATGTAATTGACCATTATACCATACGTTGGATTGTGTTAACCTATAGGATTCAAAAAACTTTTTGTCAACAACATTCACTAATATTTTGTTTATCAATTATTCATAGACCAATTAATGAATATAGATGCATTAACTTTAATTTTTGTTATTTTAATAAATAATTGAAAAAATCTATTAGAGTGCCTATTCGGATAATAAAGTACTTCCATGATTGAAAATATCATCTTCGATGTATTTTTTTTCAATTTCTAACAAAATTCACCTTGTTTTGTATGTAGTTAATTCTTCCATGATTATAGTTAGTATATAGTTTAATTATTCCATGAGTATATTATAACGCTATACATTTTTGATATAGAAAATTTAAGAAAAATATTTGTTCACGCGTGAGCAGCATAATTAATATTCAAATCGCGATTAGTTATAATATAACAGTTAATGAGTCAATTTGGATCCATTATTTTTAAATAAATATCGTTTAAAATAAATATTGATTAGTTAATTTTAGCATTAGTATGTAAATATCCGTGAAGAATCTTGCGATAAACATTGATGAACTGGATTTAATTAATATATTTTCATTAATTATCACAATTAATATATGATGAAATATGACTTAATTCCCATCAATCTATAATGAATGACTTACCCTGATATGATATGTCTGCTCTTCGACTTTCTGGTAAACTTCTGTAATAAACATTGAACCAGCTTCTGGATGCGGAAGTAAATTTTCACTGTGATATCCTTCATCGCCGCCCATTGCATGACATAATAGATTTCAGAAATGGTGGTGTTGTTCCAAAATACCATCTTTTTACCATCGGGAGTTTCGCCCTTCGTTCTCAGTGATCAACATCGTCCAGTAAATGAGATACGTACCTACCTGTTAATAAGAAATGAAAGAAATTATATTAATATATTATATATTATTATAATTATATATGCCCAAAAATATATGCACATTAGTGATTTGTCCATTGATTTTTCCTATTTCAATCAGACATAGATATTTCTGCTTATTGCATTTCTAATTTTTAAAGACTTGTAGATTATTACCTGCCGAAAGCCTTTTCAAAGATGTAATTGAGAATGCAGTTTCATAAACTTTTCTTGACATAGTTTTTAATAACTTCTCCTTCACCTTTGCATGTTGGTAGCGCACCATTTTGGTCATTATACTTAAAAATATGCATTAATATTAATTTTTATTAAAATTTATAATATTATTATAAACATGCATGCATATATATTTAAATACTTATATTAATAGTTATGTATGCAATGTGATTATTTTAGTATAAATTATTTCTAGACTATGTTCTGTAGATAATATGCCACCATATCAACAACTTTATTATAACCATGGATGAAATTATTTAAACTAGGTGTACTTGGCATATTGCATTGAGGCAAGTTTCAAAAACTTCTATGATTTTCATAATTAAACCACTTTTTGTAGTCCTATAATATTTAAGGATATTTGTTTAGGGTTTAATCAAAATCTTCAAGATTTTTTTTTTCAACATTTATGGGCCGATTCTGCCGCATAACAAATCAATGTTATGGCAAGGCCATGTTACGTTACAACTTTTATAGATATGCTACTGAATCATACTGAATACTGTCAAATGTGATGTATTTGCTATTCATTCAGGCGTTTTACACATAAACTGCAACATCACTCGTATGTTATGAAGCTGTGTCAGAAAGACCCTGCTATCTAAGATCGTTTTTTTGACATTTGTGCGGTTTCTAGATTTGGGTTTTTCTATCTGACAACCTGAGAAAGACGCTTGACTGCACAGCAACCACATGGCTTTTGTCAATATTTAGAACAAATTTGTATGAAATTCTTCATAACATAGCCTTGGCAGGAAGAAACCAACCAACCAATATTTATAGAAAACAAATCAACACGATTTCCAGCTGATGATAGATATTTTTTGACCAGCATATACATTTTTAAATTGATGCCTGAGTTTTTGGCGAGAACATTGAACGAAAATTTTGGATTTATCTGCTCAGAAGAAATGACTCCGCCGATCAACGTGAAAAACTAAGCTACTTAAGTAGTCATTTTCTGTAAAGAGTCATTTCTTTTGAGCAGATAAATATAAATCCAATTGAGAACTGTCAAGTTTCATAGAAAGGACTTTAATTTTTTTGAGAGGTCAAAAAAGGTAAAATTTAGCTCACAAACAAGCATACTTTTTTTTACTTTGATTTTTAATTTAACTTTTAATCAGATTCAAAATGACTTGGCGAAAACAAACTCCTTTTGGAAAGTTAAAAATATGCGAAATATTAGATATGTATAACTGCCTGAGGAAGTATATAGATTAAAACCGGTAAACTTAGTTTTATTATATAAGTTAAAGAACATTATTATATTAGAAGTTAAAGAACATGCATTATTATCATTGGGCATGGTTATCTCGTTTTCTAAAAACTATTACCAATTCAAAAATTACTTTATAAAAAAACGTGTTTACGCAATCTAAAAAAATGCTAACGTATATTTGCAAGTAACAAATCTTGTAATTAGTTTTACTCACCTTTGACAAATCATGAGAAAACCTAGTTTTTCTGGATCATCCTTAAACTGTGGGAGCGATTCATCACATTCTTAAGATGATCTCTGAATTCGGACATAATGTTATCATGAGTTCCGAACAGATTTTTGAACTTTTTGTAAAATGCCGGACATGCATCAGGATTATGCACACGTGTTATCTGTAAAATAATAAATAGGAATAAATAACACAACACATATATATATATATATATATATATATATATAATATTATATTTTAATGATGCCTATAAATATTTTAAAATATGTTTTCTCATATATTTACTTTACTTACGTCATTTATCAATGAGTGTTTTAACTGGTGGAAGTAAATCTTCGCTTGGAGCATGTATTCTCAGATCAGTGCAAAAAGGCTGAAATAATTATTATTCGTCATTTTTTAATTATATTTATTCATTGATGACAATAATACATACCTTGCCTTTTATAGCGTTTAAAGCAGACAACACATGACTTTGCGTAACATTGAAATTATGTGGATTTCTCAACTCAATCAAATGAGGATGAAGTTGTTCATAACTCTTCAAAAATGGTGCATATCTTTGTTGCAAAAATTTCCATTTTCATGTGCCAATTTCATATCATTCTCCTGGAATATTAGAAAAAAATTAATAAAACACTTGAAGATAATAATAAAATTAAAGATTGGATATATACTATTTTTATATTTTGCCCCTACAAAAGATTCTTACCAAATGCATTGGTCCAATTACTCCTGCTGGATGGAAACGTATAGTAATATTTGGTATGTGCCATTGTTGAGGGTTGCTTAATGTGTTAGGTCCACCACCCAAAGCCTTGGATAATTTGTTTGATAATTATTATATTCACAATGTCAAATGTCTTTTATATAAATACGATATGTAACCGATTACAATGAACAGTAAAATTAATTATTTTCCACAGAAAGTATATTAAGATTATTGTCACACTCACATTAACCCAAGCAACATATTTTATAAATATATGAAAATACAGAGTATGAATATACTAGATTATATTACATTCTTATGTGATATTAACTCTGTGGGGACGGCTGTCCCCTGAGTAGACAAACATACTATGTGGGGCACAGGATATTTTTTAAACAATGACTCAGTCAAACTGACTAGGAGGAAGGCGGCGAACAACATTTATTGTAAAACATGCCAAAATTCAACCAGCTATGCATTTGGAAATTGTTTTAAACGTCGCCATCCTTTATAAAAGATCAAGAATAAAAAAACCCTTTCGACTCGGATGCCGCCGCTCTGGCGGCATGATATGTTTT
>NW_020539725.1:16957295-16983095 GCF_003426905.1 Ctenocephalides felis
ATATATATATATATATATATATATATATATATATATATAATATATATATAGCGAGCTGAGTTGAACTTCAACTTGATTCAGGGAAGAATAGTGCAAGAGATTTTCCATAGCCATTTCTGATTGCAGTGCCTGGAATGGGCTATTTTCATTTGGAAAAATATTTTTGATCCATATTTTCATCATTACTGATTTTCATTTTTTCAGAGCAAAAGCCCGAACTCCCGACCCTGTCCACATAAAGCGCCTATATTTATCTTAACTGGAATGAAGCTGAAATAATATAAAATATCAATTTCATAGACATAAAAAAATCTTTTTTTTTATAATTTAATTTTAGATTTTAAAAACTCCTTATAATTATTAAGATATTACATAAATTCATAAAATATTCTATAACCCATCATCATGAAATTTCATTTCCATTCAATCTTTGCTACACAATTTGCATATAAAAAATCTATTATGTATCTGATACATAATTATATATATGTAAATACAATAATCTCATACAATACAATAGATAAAAACATATTCATAGTTATATATATATATATATATATATATATATATATATATAATATATATATCAATATACATGTATGTATTATTATGAATGTATCTAAAATATGCATGTAATATAATTCTTTATGTATATAAAATTGCATAACAATGAGTTCAATTTAAATATTGAAAAATGTCAGAACTGCTAGAAAAAAAATTGAATAAAATTCCATAAATATTATCAAATCTACTATAAGTAATAAATAATCTCACATCAATCAGCACATATTGGAGTCATCATTCGTCATGTACGAATACTGAAATAAAAACATGTATTAATAACAAATCAGAAAATATTGAAGGTTGATAGTTTGAAATAGCGGCTGTAATAATTCATTCAAAGTTATTGTATTTCATGAAAAATAATAGATAAATGTAGTTGTAATAATGAATATCTTAAATTTTATGAAAATATCAGTAATGAAAACAGTGTTAAACAATTGAATAAGAAATTTTTGTAATCAAATTGTAATGTCAACTGTGTATGTTATTAAATGCACTTATGCCACAAACAATACTATAATGCATATTGTGTTCAAAATAATATGAATCAATTTTGAGAACCACTTTGAAAATTAGATTGATTAAATACATATTCACACACACACACACAACATCTCATCTTCAGCGTAATTTCAAAACAATTAATTACATACTAACCATATTAATATTTATTTAAATTATTTTAATTTTTGAAAAACAAAAAAGGTGTCAAATTTTGTAAGAGATAGTTGGTGTTTTTTGTTTTTCAAAAATTGAATGTAATTTAAATAAAATATTAAATAATGTGTTAGTATATAATTAACTGTATTGAAATTACACTGAAAATGAGGCATACCATGGTCTCGAAACAACTGCAATTATTAAATAAAGTATGTGTTAAAAATCTAAGTGTTGTAATTTTCAAATTGAACATTTTAATAATATATATATATATATTTATTATTATATATATATATATATAATAAAATATATATATTATATATATATATTATATATTTTGAATTTTGCATATATTAAGCTTATATATTAAAGTTTGTGTGTAAAAAAATCTAATAAATTATATGCGGTTTTGGATGGTGCCACTTTAAACACGAAAGGAATTAAGCAGCATTTTCAACATATTTTACTCTTTTGATATAAAAAAGGTAAAAATGATGTTTCAGTCAAAATGAAATTAACCAATGTGTATGGAAATGACGTGTAGATAGTACGACAGTTCCAGAACTGGTTTGCTAAATTTTATTACGGGTATTCTAATGTCAAAACGCACCAGGTTCAAGAAAAACGGTTGAAGCTGATAAGAACGCAAAAAAAAGCAAACAAGCAAATAACAATATGTGAGATCATATTGGGTTTAAATGTATCAAATTCAACACTTCATGATCACTTAAGAGGTCTGGAATTTTACTCAAAACTCAATGTATGGTTCTCAGAGAGATGTCTGCAATTCGCATCTGAAGGGCCATGAAAATGATCAGTTTTTGGAGCAAATTGTTACTAGGAATGTAAAATGGGTTGTAAAGAATATAATACACTTGATTGCTCATGCACAAAAAGGGAAAAACCTGCTCAAAAGAGTTGTATGTTTGAAGAGATTTTAAACAAGTTGTTTATTTTTCAGCTTTCCCAGGATAACATAACGGTTAATTCAGATGCCTAATGTCATTAGCTGGATAAACTAGATGATGTACTTCAATGGAAAAGATCCAGAATTAACCAACAAGCCATAACAAAGACCTCATATAAGTTTGGTCAATTGTCAAAAGCTTTTACAGCTTGAATAGGACACAATGCCACATCCATCACATTCTCCAGATTTGATATCAACGGACAATTATTTGTTCTGGTCACTAAAAAAATTTTTAGGCGGTAAAATCTTTACCTCAAATGAGGAGGTTGAAAAGCACTTTGATCAGTTTTTTGCCAATATTGACAAAAAATGTATGATCCCAAAATTATACTACTATCAGAAATTTAACAAAAGATATCCAATCAAAACGAACAGTACATAATTTATTAAAGTATAAGTTTATTTATACAAAAATGACTTGCCAAAATATCTATAAAAAACAAAGTTGCTTTCCGAACAACCCAATATGTTTAATTAAATAGGTTAATATGCCAATACTCTTTTAATCTCGCACAATCAAAATACTTAGCAATTCATTTTCCTTACCGGTACAACAGAAGAAGTTTCTATAGCAGGATCTGTGGATGGTTGATTGATCATTGGAATTGCAATTGCTTGTGATTGAACTACATTTGAAGAATCTAATGCATTCACTACATCATTCATTTCTACATTCATACTTGAATTATCATGGTTGGGTTGTTGAGTACTTAATTGAGCTAATTTCTGTGTTAAGGCCATCGTTCCTCCTTCAGCTACAGTAATTATTGCCCAAATTGTATCTACAAATATAATAAATGTTGATTCCACCTTATAAACATACAACTAGAAGAATGAAAAACAAAAGTTACTTGGGACATCTGTTACTACTTACCTTAAAATATATATTTATATAAAATTCATATAATGAAATGATCTATTATCGACAAATTTTGAAAATAAAGAAAATTTCTCAGAACATTGTCTTTTAGTGACAAAAACATTCTAATTACAAGTAAAAGTTAAACAAATTAGTGAGCTTCCACTTCAACATTTAAAGACATTTGAGATTATAATGAAAATACAATCAATTCTCTAACACAATAAGCAACAAGTTAGAGTTTGAAACTAAAACTTAAAATAACATAAACATAAAATCATATTTGAATTGTTTACCACCAAAATAACTCCCACCACTAGTCATCATTCTCCATTTAGTCTGATGTACACCTGGTTCAGAAGGACTGACCATTTCAATTGTAATATGCCATACTTGACCAGGAACTAATGCAGGCATTGAATATCTAAAGCAAATTTATTATGTATTATTTTATTCAATTATAAGTTTATGCAGCTAACCTCTTTAAACACTCCATTTGTGTTGTGGTACCAATCATTTGTAGAACACAATCTCGCGGCCAAGCTTCATCACCATTGTTTTGAATTCTCCACGTTTTAATAAAACTGAAATAGAGAATTACAAAGTTTATTGCATTTGTTTAGTTAATTCAATAAAAAACAGTTGCATTAAATTTTAGAGATTATGAAAAAATCATGTATAACAATAAAGCAAAGATTACACAGAACAATGTTGATTGAAAACAATTTTTATATAAATTTTGTAATTTTGGGCATTGCTTAGAAATTTGATTCATATCATATGTTATACTTAAGCAAAATGTGTAAAATTTTATTTAAATAACATATAAGTAAGTAACATACTTAATTATTAAGATAAAATAAAATTTAAACCAATGCTATAGTAATATCTCAAACAATAACATTTGTATAATCTTAAGATTTAATCTCTAATTTTATGACATTTTACATATTACATAAGAAAAACAATTATATAACATCACAATGTAAATCAAACATAAATATATAGAAATTATGATATCTATTTATGATTCTAACCTTCGTTGTTCTTCCTCATTTGCTATTTTTCTATGCAGGATAAGAATTCACTTAGTTGCAAAGTAATTTTTTTTTCAATAAACTGATCTACATTAAAAAGTCATATTCCTATATTATTTAGTAAGAATCAAGTAGGATACATAAAACTAATTTTCTGTAAAATATACCCAAAATAGGTCGTGACAAATCTATATAAAAACTTATTAAGTTGCCTCAGGATACAAAAGAATTCAAGATTTTCATGAAGTCTATGACTTGATGAAAATGAATGTAAGTGTTTTACCAATTGTGTTTTTTCTCAACATCTCAAAGTGTTCAACTATTATTACACAACTGCTATACACTATAATATTAATCAAAAATAATTTTTCTATATAGATTATACCTCGTATTAGGAGTGATACATTCGCCTTCGCCAACTGTTACATCAGCTAATAATATCATCGATGGTATCTTAGCAGGTGTTTCACAATCCAAATAAGAACCAATAGCTGCTTGCAAGTTCCTATATGAAAGTTAGGGTAACATGTATTTGACTTATAACCCATTACATTATATTCATATATATAAATAAACAACTAAAACAACATCGACCTACCAGTTGCTCATGTCTAGAAAAAATCTTGCTGTAGACTCATTTAAATTATTCCCCAAAATCTTTTGTAATTGGCTGACGAGCTCATCATGATCAGTAGTACCCAGACAGCTGAATTGTTGAAGAAGACTTTGTTCCAAATCATTTGCACTTTGCAGATTTTGATCCAACGGTCCATTGTCAAAATCCATGGTCGAATAAAATTGCCAGATAAAAATAATAAATAAAAAAAAACTCATTCAATTACTAAACCTATTGTTATCAAACATATTTTTTTTGTTGCAATGTAATATTTTGACAACCATCTGTATGACGACAAGTTGACAAAACTGCAATAGTGTTGCCAGAGCTAACATAAACATAGAATTTTTAAAGTATTACCAGATGAAAACGGCAGAATGATATCCATAGATAAAAGAAGAGTAAAATCATAGATAAGGAAATGGATGAGTATAATAATATCATAGATAAAAGAAAAGAATAATAACTTTGATATTACGCTGCCTTTTCTACTTTTAAGCAACTCATGCTTGTTTTAATATGGTGGCCAATAACATAAATATTTTAATTATGACTACATACCTCACTGAATCTATCCAACGAAGCAATTTATTTATTTTATAACTTACTTTCGAATTTATAACAAAATTCACTTTCTTATTCATGCGCTTTCTTCACTTATTACTCTTAAGATTGGTGACACAGAATAGCAAAGTTAAAATTAAATTAAAATCTGAATTACTTTCGATATACAATTTTTTTAAAAAATTTTTAAAGCAAATTTGTCAATACAAGTAGAAAGTTTTTTGAATCATTCAAATCAGATGTTTAGTTCTCCCAAAAAATGCCATTTTTTGCACATGCAGCTCTGTAACTTCGAAATGGTTGGACCAGCCTTTGCCAAAAACTAAACACTTCTCCCAATCATTCCAAATTGAATGTTTTTTGGATGATTCAAATCGGATACTCCGTTCTCTCAAAACCTCGATTTTTATTTTCTGCATTCTTTGCTCTATATCTCCGTAACGGCTGAACCTGCCTTTGCCAAAAATTAATCAGCACATCTCCCTATCAATAGGAATCAAATGTTTTTTTGACCATTCAAATCGGTTGATCCGTGCGCGCGAAAACGTAAACGAAAAAATGCAGACACACAAAACACACACACACACATCCATTTTTTTGAGATATGCCAAAATGTTCATAAACCTTCAAAACGTGAAGATATGCAAAAAATTTCATTTTCGATTTTCGACCCATTATGTGAAAACTAAATGTAAACTAGTGGTGTATGGCATCGTGCCTTAAGGGGTTAGGGGTACTTGGAGTTACGAAAAAATGAGAATTTTCAGTATTGTTTTTTTGTTATTAGACTTTTTTTTCACAAAAATTTTAATACGGCATCATTATACAATGTTTTGACTTGAAGTAACAAAAATTTCAGAAAAAAAAATTAATATTCCCAAAGTTATAGCTGTTTTTGTTGACCATGTTTAAAAAAACGGTCCTGGCGGTGACCATCATAACTCCTTAGAGATTCATCTAAAATCAATCAAATAAAAAAAAAATAGTTTTATAAATAGATAATCCTGGGCCTGATCGAAGGTTTTCTTTTTTTGCAAAAATTAACAAAATGGCAGCATCATAAATAAAATTTCTAGATTTTTGGGTAAAAAATCAACAGTCAATTTGTCTTAAAAAATTGAAATTTTAGAAAAAATAAAAATCCTTCGATCAGGCCCGAGTTTATTTTGTATTCTAAAAACTGTATAAATTTCATTAAAATTTACTAAGCGGTTTTTTGAGTTACAGTGGTCACCGGTTCAAAAAACATAGTTTTGAGAAAAACGCGTTTAAAGTTTCACATTGGATTTACGTACAGAAATTCAAATTATTGAATTACTTAAACCGAGTCATCTATTTCTGGGTCATATAATAGTTCATCAGTCATTGTGCAAGTTTCCAAAATTTTCATTTGCTGATGCCTACGAAGCATTCTTGCCACTTTCACACGTGCAGCATCCCATTTTGCAGCATACCAATGGGAATTATATCCACAATTAGGTCCTAGGGCATTCATAATCAATAATATTGATTATGTATATGTATTCAGCAATTTCTACGATAGTAGAACTAGTATTCACGGTTTTTAGGCATGATTTTTACACTAGTTGGTTGAAGCTTTTAATTTTTTCTGATTATGGATTCAATCTTGAACTACACATCTTGAAGGTAAATTATCATTGCTGAGATCGTCGTAAATCAGTTTAAAAGCTTTTAAAACATCAGGAGGTGAGGGAGAATAATCTTGAGTATAAGTATCGAGCTCTCCACTTGCGTCAACGCGCTGGTAAGAGTCCAATAACTCAAAAATTTATCATCGGATCAACTTGAAATTTTCAGAGAATATTTTCAAGATATTACACTTAATGAAAATGCAAAAAACTAAAAATCGATTTTTCAAAAATTCCAAGTACCCCTAACCCCTTAAGGCAAATTGCTTTTTAAATACTAGAAAAAAAAAAAAATAAATTTAATCGACGAAAGGTCACATCGGCTCACATACACACATACAAGCAAACATACTTTTCTAAATTTGGTCTCAAACGATGAAGAATGTGTTATAATGCCATGACAACATAATACAAGCAAGTCGGATTTTTTCATAAAAACACTATTTTGAGAAGCAAAAAATTTAATTTTGATATTTTTCTATCAAAATATATATATATATATATATATATATATATATATATATATATATATATATTTTGAAGGCGGCCAAATATACTTGCACGCGGGTACACTTTTGATAATTTGCATATATGTAATTTAAGAAAATAAGAGCTCCAAACATATTTCTTTCTATTTTTATATAAAAGTATCTATTATATAATATATATTATATATATTATAATATTATAATTTAACCCTTGTAGCTGTAGACTGTATTAATCACTGATTTGTTGATATAATTTATGTATTTGTTGCAGTTCTTGTTACAATCACTGACGATTTGTCACTAAGTTATAATTAAAGAAAATTATTGATTATTTATTACATATGTTGTTAAGCGGACTTTAATTTTAGAAGCGAGAAAAATAAGTCTCATCAAACTCTCCGCTACCCCCTCTGCACAATGCCATGAAGATTGCTGCTTCTTGGCAATATAATAAAATGAAAATACGTCCGAATAATATAGCATCATATTCTGCTTTTCTAATATTTCTTTAATAATTCTATTAATAATATTGAAACGCCTCTTTGATGGTAGTCCGGAGTATTTTCTAATGTTCCTCTTGGATACAAACATCTCACAAAAAGCAATAAAATTTTTGATATTATTTATTATAAACGTATAAGTAGCATTTTATAACAGACATGATATAAAATATACAAATATTTATTCTAAACACTCTTTATCAGCATCATCTTTAGATAAATACATCGGTTTCATTAAGTTCTTGAATTTATCAAATTCGCACAATTCATCGCAGCCTCTGAGTTTTAAAATATTTTTATCCGAAATTGGTTGACTTGGATTATTACTATAGTGTAGCTAAAATTAAATAAATTTGTATGTAATTGACCATTTATACCATACGTTGGATTGTGTTAACCCCAGGATTCAAAAACCTTTTTGTCAACAACATTCACTAATATTTTGTTTATCAATTATTCATAGACCAATTAATGAATATAGATGCATTAACTTTAATTTTTGTTATTTTAATAAATAATTGAAAAAATCTATTAGAGTGCCTATTCGGATAATAAAGTACTTCCATGATTGAAAATATCATCTTCGATGTATTTTTTTCAAAATTTCTAACAAAATTCACCTTGTTTTGTATATAGTTAATTCTTCCATGATTATAGTTAGTATATAGTTAATTATTCCATGAGTATATTATAACGCTATACATTTTTGATATAGAAAATTTAAGAAAAATATTTGTTCACGCGTGAGCAGCATAATTAATATTCAATCGCGATTAGTTATAATATAACAGTTAATGAGTCAATTTGGATCCATTATTTTTAAATAAATATCGTATGTTTAAATATTGATTAGTTAATTTTAGCATTAGTATGTAAATATCCGTGAAGAATCTTGCGATAAACATTGATGAACTGGATTTAATTAATATATTTTCATTAATTATCACAATTAATATATGATGAAATATGACTTAATTCCCATCAATCTATAATGAATGACTTACCCTGATATGATATGTCTGTTCTTCGACTTTCTGGTAAACTTCTGTAATAAACATTGAACCAGCTTCTGGATGCGGAAGTAAATTTTCACTGTGATATCCTTCATCACCGCCCATTGCTGACATAATAGATTTCAGAAATGGTGGTGTTGTTCCAAACAATACCATCTTTTTACCATCAGGAGTTTCGCCCTTCGTTCTCAAATGATCAACATCATCCAGTAAATGAGATACATACCTACCTGTTAATAAGAAATGAAAGATATAACTATATTAATAAAATTATAATTATATATGCCCAAAAATATATGCACATTAGTGATTTGTCCATTGATTTCCTATTTCAATCAGACATAAATATTTCTGGTTATTGCATTTCTAATTTTTAAAGACTTGTAGATTATTACCTGCCGAAAGCCTTTTCAAAGATGTAATTGAGAATGCAGTTTCATAAACTTTTCTTGACATAGTTTTAATAACTTCTCCTTCACCTTTGCATGTTGGTAGCGCACCATTTTGGTCATTATACTTAAAAATATGCATTAATATTAATTATTTTATTAAAATTTATAATATTATTATAAACATGCATGCATATATATTTAAATACTTATATTAATAGTTATGTATGCAATGTGATTATTTTAGTATAAATTATTTCTAGACTATGTTCTGTAGATAATATGCCACCATATCAACAACTTTATTATAACCATGGATGAAATTATTTAAACTAGGTGTACTTGGCATATTGCATTGAGGCAAGTTTCAAAAACTTCTATGATTTTCATAATTAAACCACTTTTTGTAGTCCTATAATATTTAAGGATATTTGTTTAGGGTTTAATCAAAATCTTCAAGATTTTTTTTTCAACATTTATGGGCCGATTCTGCCGCATAACAAATCAATGTTATGGCAAGGCCATGTTACGTTACAACTTTTATAGATAATGCTACTGAATCATACTGAATACTGTCAAAATGTGATGTATTTGCTATTCATTCAGGCGTTTTACACATAAACTGCAACATCACTCGTATGTTATGAAGCTGTGTCAGAAAGACCCTGCTATCTAAGATCGTTTTTTTGACATTTGTGCGGTTTCTAGATTTGGGTTTTTCTATCTGACAACCTGAGAAAGACGCTTGACTGCACAGCAACCACATGGCTTTTGTCAATATTTAGAACAAATTTGTATGAAAAGTTCTTCATAACATAGCCTTGGCAGGAAGAAACCAACCAACCAATATTTATAGAAAACAAATCAACACGATTTCCAGCTGATGATAGATATTTTTTGACCAGCATATACATTTTTAAAATTGATGCCTGAGTTTTGGCGAGAACATTGAACGAAAATTTTGGATTTATCTGCTCAGAAGAAATGACTCCGCCGATCAACGTGAAAAACTAAGCTACTTAAGTAGTCATTTTCTGTAAAGAGTCATTTCTTTTGAGCAGATAAATATAAATCCAATTGAGAACTGTCAAGTTTCATAGAAAGGACTTTAATTTTTTTGAGAGGTCAAAAAAGGTAAAAATTTAGCTCACAAACAAGCATACTTTTTTTACTTTGATTTTTAATTTAACTTTTAATGATTCAAAATGACTTGGCGAAAACAAACTCCTTTTGGAAAGTTAAAAATATGCGAAATTATTAGATATGTATAACTGCCTGAGGAAGTATATAGATTAAAACCGGTAAACTATAGTTATATTATATAAGTTAAAGAACATTATTATATTAGAAGTTAAAGAACATGCATTATTATCATTGGGCATGGTTATCTCGTTTTCTAAAAACTATTACCAATTCAAAAATTACTTTATAAAAAAACGTGTTTACGCAATCTAAAATGCTAACGTATATTTGCAAGTAACAAATCTTGTAATTAGTTTTACTCACCTTTGACAAATCATGGAGAAAACCCAGTTTTTCTGGATCATCCTTAAACTGTGGGAAGCGATTCATCACATTCTTAAGATGATCTCTGAATTCGGACATAATGTTATCATGAGTTCCGAACAGATTTTTGAACTTTTTGTAAAATGCCGGACATGCATCAGGATTATGCACACGTGTTATCTGTAAAATAATAAATAGGAATAAATAACACACACATATATATATATATATATATATATATATACATATATTATATTTTAATGATGCCTATAAATATTTTAAAATATGTTTTTTCTCATATAATTTACTTACGTCATTTATCAATGAGTGTTTAACTGGTGGAAGTAAATCTTCGCTTGGAGCATGTATTCTCAGATCAGTGCAAAAAGGCTGAAATAATTATTATTCGTCATTTTTTAATTATTTTATTCATTGATGACAATAATACATACCTTGCCTTTTATAGCGTTTAAAGCAGACAACACATGACTTTGCGTAACATTGAAATTATGTGGATTTCTCAACTCAATCAAATGAGGATGAAGAGGTTGTTCATAACTCTTCAAAAATGGTGCATATCTTTGTTGCAAAAGATTTCCATTTTCATGTGCCAATTTCATATCATTCTCCTGGAATATTAGAAAAAAATTAATAAAACACTTGAAGATAATAATAAAAATAAAATTAGATTGGATATATACTATTTTTATATTTTGCCCTACAAAAGATTCTTACCAAATGCATTGGTCCAATTACTCCTGCTGGATGGAAACGTATAGTAATATTTGGTATGTGCCATTGTTGAGGGTTGCTTAATGTGTTAGGTCCACCACCCAAAGCCTTGGATAATTTGTTTGATAATTATTATATTCACAATGTCAAATGTCTTTTATATAAAATACGATATGTAACCGATTACAATGAAAGCAGTAAAATTAATTATTTTCCACAGAAAGTATATTAAGATTATTGTCACTCACATTAACCAGCAAGCAACAAATATTTTATAAATATATGAAAATACAGAGTATGAATATACTAGATTATATTACATTCTTATGTGATATTAACTCTGTGGGGACGGCTGTCCACCTGAGTAGACAAACATACTCTGTGGGGCACAGGATATTTTTATAAACAATGACTCAGTCAAACTGACTAGGAGGAAGGCGGCGAACAACATTTTATTGTAAAACATGCCAAAATTCAACAGCAGGTACAGTAGATTGTTTTGAAATCGGTGCCGTAAGTGTTAAGTACAAAATCCAATCCGATCCAAAACATCGATAGTGATCCTTGTTAAATTTTAAAACATTTGGGTTTTTTAATATAGAAAATTTCAAAAACTATGAAAAAAAATAGAGATTTTGAAATAGCTAAACGAATTTGCTACATTTTCTGTTTTAAATTTAAAAAAAAATGTAAATGATAAAATTATATTTGTAGCTTTGAATTTCAATCAGCTTTTCCTACAAACTTAATTTCTGCCTCTGGAATAGCTTTAAAGCTTTTGAAAAAAATATGATGCTTGCTTGTTTTATAAAAAATATGATTCAACTATTATTGAAGTTAAGTGTTAATTACAAAGAAATTGATTAACCAATTTTTGCAAATCATTAATTAATGCAAATGTGAATTGATAATATGATGTTTTTTCTTGAGTACGTTTCGAAAATGTGTAAACTTTTTAAGATATATTTATTTTCAATTATTATTAAAAAACAATCAGGCATATCAATGCAAAAGAATTTGTTTTTTGCATAATTTTAGAGGTGGGCTCTAAATCGTTTATATCATTCTGTATAAATCTCAACATATGATATTCAAAATGGCAAATAATTTTTTTTTTATTATTTCGGCAATATTACTATGATATTGTAATTGAATCCTATTGATTTTTTTTTTCAAATACATTTTATAAAACAAATATACATATTATTAAATCGTTATAAAAGTTATATTGTATTTGAATCTCATGAATTGTAGTCATTTCGCTATATTCCAAATCTGATATTTAATAATTGTAAATACTCACAACATGAATAAGTTTAAGTTGGTGTCCAGGAGGTCCATTAAAACTTCCCAAAGGAATTCTAATTAAGGTGTAACTTTTAGCCACCGATGCCAGGGCGCATAAAAACACAAATTGTAACATATTTATATTTTGTATATTCGACTCATTAGTTAGACTATTTTATTGATATTGCATTCGAGAATTACGTATGAAGCAAATTTATAGATTTTGCATTTCGAAATTAATACATCAATAACCATTGTCAATAAGCTACAATTACGCGATGATCACATAATTATAATTGAAAATATTACGAAATAACTTATATATGCGCAAATTGATGTTTTCTGAAATAAGTAAATAATTGGAATACAAAATTGAAATACATGCACAATGTGTATTGCAAATATAAATAGATAACTTGTTCAAGACCAATATCCTCACTACTGCATAAAATTTGAGTATTGCTTTTGTGCCACTGCCAATTTAGGATATTTAAAGATACTAATAATAAAATTTATATATAAATATATAGGCATTTTTCAAATAATCATAACAAGAAATAATATATACCAATAAGTAGTTAAAACATACTGCCATTTAAAATTTTTATTTTGTATTTTTAAAACGTAATTCTAAATCATTAATGTATATCAATAAATACATTTTTTTGTTAATTTGTTTTATTTTTATATCAATATATAGAAGAGATGTAATATATATATATATATATATAGGGTGGTCCTTAAAATGGTCATTTTTGAATTTTCTTGCTTCCAGGGGCTCAGATGATTCCAAATTGATAAAAAACAATTCTCTGAAAGTTTTAGCTCCTAATATTAACGTTTAGATAGAGCGCAATTCAATCAAACTTCGTATGGAAAGAGCATGGAAAAAATTTTGAAAATTAAAAAAAATGGGGCAAGGAAATCCCCTGGGGGCAAGAAAATTCGAAAATGACCATTATAAGGACCACCCTTATATATATATATATATATATATATATATATGTGTGTGTATGTATGTATAATTGTATATATATGAACATATACATATTATATATGTGTGTGCGTTTTTAAAAGTTCGCGAACGTCCACAATCATATTGTGAAAAAAAAAAATTAAAATTTTGTAATTTAATTAATTTCGAAACACATCTGCTATAAATAAATATAACAATTTTCACAATGTATTTTTAATAAATACAATGTTTATTATAAACAGCAATTTTTCAAATAAAATATTAAATTTAATTATCATGCTAATATATTGCTATCATCATGTGTTCAATAAAGGTGAATTACCTGAACAGAATTTAATTGGTATGAGATAAGATGTTAATTCGAGCTAATTTAAATAAATCACGGATTTAAATCATTCGGACTACCTAATTCAATATTTCAGGCCTAGGGAGTATCCTTGAACCCTGACGCATCGCGATGTTATCCTATTGACGATAGGTAATAAATCTTCTATAAAGCAGGCATGGAAAACTACTTATGACAATGATTTGAACACTACTAGTTAGAATAATATTAAAAAATTTAAGTAATAATTTTCTACACCACATGTCATTAGAATTCGTCACAAAAGTAGATCTTGTAATAATTGTTGCCAATACAAAGTTCAATCAAAAGATACCTCGACCGATCCCACAATGAAAAATGAAAATACAATGATAAACAATAAAGATAAGGACACAAACACTTTTTGGCCAAAGTTTCACAAATTCATGATGTGGCATTTTGCCTCAGGACCAGTTTCAAAAACTTCTTGATATATTGCAATATATCAAGAAGTTTTTGCAACTTGAAGTTTAAAAAGTTGAAGTTGAACAGTGCAAGAATAATGATTCTTATAAGAAATCTCATAAAAATAGAGATCTAACTACTTTTCAAACTGTAACGAGATAATTTCAATATTATAACCCGACCCGTTGTTCCAAAGTTTCAATAAAACTATATAAAAAAATCCTAACTTTAAATTTTGCACCATATAAGAGTTCATATAAAAATTATATGAACTCTTATATTGTGCAAAATTTCCATAAAACAATTAAAAAAATTCCTAACTTTGAATAATGAATTTTTATATAAACCCACATTACGCAAAGTTTAAATAAAATAATCAAAGAAATCTTAACTTCAATAAATCGTTTGCAAACTCTTACACCATGAAAAGTTTCAATAAAATAATAAAAAAGCAACATTTGGTTCCTTGAGTATTATTATTACAATAAAAATTATGAATAATTAAATTTTTAAAAAATTGGCGCAAATTCTAAATCTTTTTATTATATTTTACTATTTTCTTTTCACCACATAAGTATTCAGTATTGCTATAAAAATTGTAATAAATTAAAATTAATAAGTGCAATGCTCTTATTTATTAAAGAAAAGGAAAGAATTGGTAACATCCCTGTTATAAAAATGATATTTTTACTGTAAATTATAATGATTAATAATTTAATTAAAAATTATCTAAGCAAATTTAAAAATGTTTCTCATGATGCAAATATAACATTATCATAATTTGAGTAACTGAAATTGTTTACAAATGTAAAAAGAATTTCGCAAATTTCATAAAAATAACTAATTATCTTCCCGCAAAAACCGAAAATGAAATTTTTTCGATATCTTTACGTTTCAAGACCTTCTGAATATTTTGGCATACATTAGAAAGAATGGATGTGTGTGTCTATGCGTGTGAGGATACAATTTTTTGTCGACGATTTCAAGAACACAGGTCAACTGATTTGAATGATTCAAAAAACATTAGATTTAAATTGATAAGGAGACGTGCAAATTAGTTTTTGCCCAAGACAGGACCAGTCGGTTCGAATATACGGGACAAAAAGTGCTAAAAATGGTAAATCAATTTTTGAGAGAACGGAGCGTTCTAAATCGAAAAACATTATACTTGTATTGACAAAATGAAGAACTGATCAAATGAGAAGGCGGGTACAGGGGTTACGGAGATCCAATTAAAAAGTAACTAGCTGTAAGTGGAATTCTGTCTTGAGGCAATTATGGCATCGTAAATTGCTCAAGGCAAATTGCTGGAACTTCCCGTACCGTAACGAAATGTTCGAGGAATACTGAATGTTTTCAAATAGATTATTGGAAAATGGAAAAATTTTTTTTTACCAAAATCAATTATTTTGTTAAGACAAGCAGAAAGTTCTTTGAATCATTTAAATCGGACGCTTAGTTCTCTCAAAAACTGCCATTTTTTACATATTTAGCTCCGTATCTTCGAAATGGCTGCGCCTGCCTTTGCCAAAAACTAGTAAGCACTTCTCCCAATCATTACTAATTGAATGTTTTTTAGATCATTCAAATCGGATACTCCGTTCTCTCAAAAATTCGATTTCTATTTTCTGCACTCTTTGCTCCGTATCTCCAAAACGGCTGGACCTGCCTTTGCCAAAAACTAATCAGCTCTTTTCCCTATCAATAGGAATCGAATGTTTTTTGAACCATTTAAATCGGTTGATCCGTGCGCCCTAAAACGTGACTGGAAATTTGTATCCATACATACATACACACACACACATACACACACACACACAACACACGCACACATCCATTTTTTTCTGAGGTATGCCAAAACGTTCAGAAACCTTCAAAACGTCGAGAAATGTTAAAATTTTCAATTCCGATTTTCGGCCCATTACAATAACTTACCCTACGGGAAGTTAAAAAAAAATTAGCGATCAAAAATATCATTAGAGATAAGCACATCAAATTGTTAGAGAATTTATAGAGATTTTAATAATAAGTACACATTTTGTTAATATTTCTGTGGGTTCCGTACCAAGATTTATAATGCGTAAACGTTAAACAGTAACACGGCGCTTATGCGATTCGAATCTTCGTCTCTAAAACAGCTGCGCAGCGCTATTGTTTTGAAAAAAGTTTTCAAAAAAAAAAAAAATGCAAAAAAATCAATTTTTTCAAAAATTTCAATTTTTTAAAATAATTATATAATTAAACAAATTACATAATTCTCAAAAATCAAACTTTTTTAAAGTTTTCAAAACATTTCCAAGCTTTGAAAACTTTTCAATTACGGTACAGGAAGTTCAAGCAATTTGCCTTAAGGCACTATTAGTTTCTTAAATTATTAATTTGTCTAGCAGTGCTCCTCCACGTGAAGAGTTTCGAAGGGATGCCGTGTCATTAGCATGTTTGAATGTTGTGTAGTGTGTGTGGGGGGTCAAATCAATTACTCGACTTATATTATGAATAATATTGCATAACACGCTAGGGATAGTTCTTATGCTAAGGCGTTGATTAAAAATCAGCTATAAACATCGAGAATACTGGAATGTTCGTGCGAAATATACCTGAGTGATGATCTGAATGATATGTGATTTATCGGAGAGGTGCGATACCATTTACAGAACATAATACATAAAATATTTTTTAACTTCCCGGAGAAGAAGTTTCTTACATTTATAGAATTTCGCTAGTAAATCCAACTTGCTAATTATACGTTTTCTCGAATTTTCAAGCCACTATGAATCGTTTAACACCAAATTGGAAAAAAGTTGTGTATGTTTATATAAGATCCATTTTTTATTTGACTTAAATCTGCAGTCTGATATTTCACAAACAAATAAGCAAAGAGTGCTTACAAATATATATATATATATATATATATATATATATATATATATATATGCAGGGCCGGTCCTGCCTTGCATGCGATGCATGCAAAAAATGCGGCCGCACGCCTTAGGGGACGCCAAAACGAGTTTCGGAAATTAAATTTATAATATATTATTTATATTTTTTATAATTTATATAAAATCTAGAATACTTAATAAATTATAACAAACAATCTAACTTAACTAGGGATACGGAGACACAAAAAGCATATTTATTTTGCAATGTGATATCAGTAGAAACAATTAACCCATTAATAAATCTGCAAATTAGTAAATAACAGCTCTGTTCATTGCTTAATCTACTTATTCAATTTTTTCTTTGTTTGACGTTACCGTGGAATCGAAAAAGAAATTAACCAGTGTTCAATCCCGTAAGCGCAAATCTGCGAAAGATTAAATTAATTATTGGGTATTATTGACGAAAAATTGCGAGCCGATTTAGTTGAAACGGAACTTTTTAAAAATATAAACAAATTATATTCTGGAAAATGAAGAATGGAGAGTCTGTGCTTAAAAAATGGCATGTTTATTCCGAGAAATTGAATTGTAACTTTTGTTTTTGTTGAAAATGTTTCTCATCTGATGAACTTTGAATGTTGAAGACATGCGTGGTTAGAGTTATGGAAATGGAACAAATATGAAAAATGGAAGCAAAATTTACTTTGGAACGAAAATCTTAAGGCTTTTTTTATACCTAGTGCTAGTGGTGTATATACTCTAAATTTAATAGTTATTATTATTAACTATGCAGAAATAATTCATATCAAATGTAATTCGATTTTTTTTCAATATAGTTCAAGAAATTACACACTTCTTTGCATTTTTTACTGATTTTTTTACAATACTTCTAAAATACGTTAACAATTAATTTTAATTGATCACAAATCACAATCACAATTGAAACAATCTTATGCTCTGAATATGACGGAAAAGCAATGATGATTACAATTCGGGTCTTACGATATCAATAAGGAGAAGTTTACGACGCAAATTTAGATATAAAATTAAAATTAAATTAAATTAAACTAAAAAAATTCAACATGAAATACGAGTGTTATGATTGAAAATGAAAAGCTTGTTTTTTAGCTCTCTTGGCATGATTTGCTCAATAGAAAAAATCGCATAATAAATAAGTACAATGTTTCAAAACCCTAATATTAATATTGCACGAAAATTTAAAAATATTTGATTATAATCAACCCGCGAATCGCCTCGATTTTCACAAAAAATTCAAATCAATGTATTTTATACGCTTATAGATTATATCTAATTTTTTGTGTACTAAATCCAGAATAATCAAAAATTAATTTTAAAATAATTTGTTTTTAAAAAATATTTATATAATTTTAATGATGAACTGTTAAGTGTTAAGTTAAAATTAATAGGAGGGGGGGGGAGGCGCTAGAAAAAAAGTTGCATCCGGGCGCTAAGTACCCCAGGACCGGCCCTGTATATATGAAAAAAAAAATTTTTATTTTATTTTATTACTTCAACTTTTCTTTGAAACCACTGCACCGTTTTGATTATTTGCTCATCAGGCAATCAATGACTGCACCTGAGGTGATTAGTTTTGCGAGACGATTGGCCGAACTATTTCTTGAGAATAAAAATTTTTGTTCATGCTTTCCAAATCAAATGTTTCTTCACAATTAAATGTTAGAATTTCATTTTTAATTTTTTTACGTTTTTTATAAACTTAACACGTAACTATAAAGTTCGTGGTATAAAAGAAACATACCAAAATATTATAATATTATAAAAAGTTGTTGAAAAAAAATTAAAATAATGAAATGAAAGTTCCGAATTATGAAGCATATGTTGGCGCACTTTATTCAAAACAATTGATAATATTATATTAATTAACTATTATAAATAATAATTAATATTACATGTTCGTTCTAAAGATTTCAGTTGAAATTATTATCGACTAGTTTTTAATAAAAGCGAAAGTAATTCCTTTTCCTCCTACTATTTTACTAATTTGTCCTTCTACTGAGTAGCACGAACTCTATGCTACTTTTTTGTTAACAGTTGAAAATTTTATCTAAATAACTAAATCTCAATACTTAATAAGTCGACTATTTACACCTATCGAGAAGTCCATGCAACTCGCCTTGGTATTTTAAAAAAAAAATTCATTCAACTTTTAACTTTTTAATCCAGAATTTTGATGAAAAAATGAAAATTCGCAGTGATAGAGCTTATGGTCAAAGTAAACATCCTCAAAATATAAAGACTCACAGAAGTGATGATAAAAATTATTTATAATATGGAAAACACTATTTTTAATATTACTTGGATAAATTTTATTAAAATCATTAATTATGAATTATCAGTAAATATTATTTTTATAACAGATGTTTTTAGTTCTTATGTCTGAAATTGTCTTCTCTGATAAATAAGTGCTTGGAAGAACTTATTAATTTTAATTTATCACAATATAATGAAAAGATTTAATATTAAAATGTTTACATCAGATTTTTTAAAAATCTAAATATAAATATGAGCAGTAGTTTATACAAAATTATAAATAAGTTTATATTTATTTCTGATACTTCAACAGAAATTTTATATAATAATCTTAATATGAATGCTGTAGTATCAAATATTCACAAAATTGATACAACAATAAAATATATATATTTTGAAAAATATAATTTACAATTTTCTCACGAACTATTTTGGTCTTCACTAAATTCTTTCCAAAACAAAATAAATTTATTATTCATGCCTGATATTGCTTCATGCAGCGCTGATAATCCATCCATGTTTCTTTGCCTCTCCTTTTTGTAGAAGTCGAGTTTTTCTTTCCTTAATTTCATACAATTTTCTTTTAATTCTATCAATTGCATTTTAGATTCATTCATTTTACTGTAAGCTCATTTAGCATAATTTTCTGAGCATTTACTGTATAACATCTATTTTCAACTCTTTACTAGTACTTTCTCAGTTCTTTTTGGCTAAATTCCAACCGTGATATATATATTTCGGAAATACTTTCTTCTAAGGCATTTATGTTTTGCATCACTGACTGATCTTCCAGCAAAAGTGTTCTGGTTTCTTGTTTCATATTTTCAATAAAGTCTTTTCTTTGCTGCTTTTTGTTCAAATGATCTTTGTATGAGTCATCACTTTTTGATAATTCTTCTTGTAGTGCTTCAGAACATGTTTGCAAAATACTAATTTTTCTAATAAAGTTTGTTTAAGTTTTGTCAGATCATCAGTAACTTCAAGTGTTATTTGCAGAGATTCCTTATTAAAATCTAGATTAAGAAGCGTTAGATGCTCATATAACTTGCACATAAAAGATTTGTATGTAACCAAAACTTTATTTAACTCTGAATCCAATTGTAATAATTTTAAATCATATTCATAATTGTGTTCAGTATGTTTTTGCCGAAGTTCTTTATTATTATTTAGTTTTTCTATGTTTGCTACTATTTGGGATTTAATTACAGATTTTTGAAGCTTGTTCATTGGTTGATCACGTACTTGTGCTTGTAATCTTTTTTTTCGTCAAGCAAGGTGTTATTTTTTCAAGAATCTTATCTTTCTGTAATTTTAATTTTGCTAATTTGTCTGACAATATGCCTTTTTCTCTTCTAATTCAATAAGATGTTGATGTTGTTGCATAAAGCATTCTCTTCCTTTTCTTAAATCTTCATACTGTTGCCGCTTTTCATCCAGTATTGCTTTGAAGTTGTGAATTTGAGCTCTTTTTTGAACCAATTTTGCCTCCATATCATTTACATTCTCAAGTAACGATGGACAACTAAGTTCAGTAACACATTTATCAACTAAAATCTCAACTTCGGAGTCATTACCCTCATTAAAGAGCTCATACATTTTGTAAATATAATCCATTTTGCAGAGCATTTGCTGATTTTGCTGTTCATTTGGTAAATAGCATGTGTTCGCTTCGAATAACTCTTCACATATTAATCTAAACCATGTTAGCAGTGCTAAAGCATGAGGCCACGAATGTCTGGTCATAGGTGCTAGTAAAATAGATTTTGATAATTGACCATTGTATTTGAATAATTTCATCATTTTCATCACTTCATCAATATAATTTGTCGGTGTGATTTTAATTCTATTTGCTGTCAGTAATGATGTGAAATGCTGAAGATAATTAACGAAATGAGAGATGGTTCATTGTCTTAATCCACCATTTGGCATAGTTAAGTCATGTCAACCAAGTATTTTTACAAGCAGTTGTTTGTCATTAATTTTCGATTTCCTTTTGCCTCTGATTTGGACGAATTGTACTTGGTGGCCTAGATTGTGATGGATGACGTACTGGTGTACGACAGGGTGTAGAGCAAAGGCTCAGAGCACTACGACTCCTACGTAATGGAAATGCTGATTGCTGTGGAACTGGAAGCACAGGTACTGCTTTGATTTTTGTGCACGATTTTGGTTCAGTGGACATAGATCGTTTTCTATTTCCATCATTGACGGGTATTTTACTTCTCCTAGTTCACAAAAAATAAAATCAGGGCAATGTAGATACAGGAATTTACTTTTATAAAATACCTTGAATTCCGAGAGGAAAAGCTTTCATCGGTTCTCAGTTCAGACAGGCGTACAGGTATATTTGCCATGGCAGGACTTTCGACTAAATACAGTGCACATAATACAACTAATCACATATGCGAATGTGGACATTCGGTATAAAACATGCAAATGAATTACTTTAATGACAATATTAAGAACACCCGAAAAGATCGTTGAAAAGCGTTGAGCTTCATGACAGTTGCATAGAGATAACTCCCTAACCTAAATAGACAGACACTACACACTACAAAACGTTTCTGCGCTCATACCACACTATTCATACAAATTAGCTAGATGGCGCACAGAATAACGTTACGCGCTGTTACGAATGATAAATGATATATGAAATATCATATTAACATTGTAAAAAATCCAAAATCCAAATGAATTGAAATTGAAATACTTTATATTGACGACATAAAAATATTAAAACATATATAAATCTTTTATTTTTATACATTGTTTAATATAATTGTTTTTATACAATTATTGTTTTTATTCGGCATGTTGAATTTTTAATTATGACTAATGTATATACTTATATACAAAATATAAATAAATTTTGATTTTTAACTTCCCGTAGGGGAAAGGAAGTTATTGTAATGGGCCAAAAATCGGAATTGAAAATTTTTACATTTCTCGACGTTTTGAAGGTTTCTGAACATTTTGGTATACCTCAGAAAAATGGATGTGAGTGTGTGGTGTGTGTATGTATGTATGGATACAAATTTCCAGTCACGTTTTCGGGCGCACGGATCAACCGATTTGAACGTTTCAAAAAACATTCGATTCCCATTCATAGGGAAAAGAGCTGATTAGTTTTTGGCAAAGGCAGGTCCAGCCGTTTCGGAGATACGGAGCAAAAAATGCAGAAAAAAGAAATCGACTTTTTTGAGAGAACGGAGTAGTATCGATTTGAATGATCTAAAAAACATTCAATTAGTAATGATTGGAAGAAGTTTTATTAGTTTTCGGCAAAGGCAGGCCCAGCCATTTCAAAGATACGGAGCTAAATATGTAAAAAATGGCAGTTTTTGAGAGAACTAAGCGTCCGATTTAAATGATTCAAAGAACTTTCTGCTTGTCTAAACAAAATAATTGATTTTGGAAAAAAAAAATTTCCAATTTTTTTTTTTTTTTTTTAATTTTTTGTATATCGAAAATAATTCAGATTTTATTTTTAATTCTGACTATAATTCTAATATACTTTACAAATAATTTCAACTTTGCAATTCAGTTTATACAGTTCTTATAAATATTAGACAATGTTACAATATTATAATAATCTATTTGAAAACATTCAGTATTCCTCGAACATTTTGTTACAGTACGGGAAGTTCCAGCAATTTGTCTTAAGGCACGATGCCATAATTGCCTCAAGACAGAATTCCACTTACAGCTAGTTTGTATTTATTAAAAATCAAAACTACAATTTGATGTTACATGTTAAAGGCTATTGCTTTACATTTCTCTTGTTTTATGTGTCATGTTTCTAGATGGTTCATATACATCTGCGCAAATACCCCGTTTTTTTTTGCGGCGCGAACTAATGGCACCCAGTGTGTTAGACTTGACATGGTAGGCGGTGAATTTATACGATGCTTCCTGACACATAAAACAACGTGATACAACAACCATCGCCGCCCGCTCCATCCCCAATAAAGCCCTTACTGTTTCAAAGAAAAGCTGACCTAGAGCCGTATCAGGGCTAACAGTAATCATGAAATTTAAAGAATTACTTCGATTTTTAAACATAATTTCTTTTCTAAATCATTAATATTACAAACAGTCTTCTAAAAATGTATTAAAATATTTTATTTTGATCGTGAATATATTGAACTCTAACATAGTCTACGACTTTGATATTTGATTTTTTTAACCCTAGAGAGAGTTTTGGATATTGTTTTTGGTAGCAAATCTGATTTGCTAATTTTATGTTTTTTGATATTTGAGTTTTTTAACAATCCTAACCGAAAGTTTTTGTTTTCGCCAGAAAGTGCGATTTGCTAATTTATATGATTGTTATTGTTAAATACTTATTAATTATTTAACTAAAAACTTATAATAAAAAATTAAAAAAAAAACACTTAAAAATTGTGAAACAAAATATTTCTTTCATCAAAATACCTAAAAATTTTTAAAGAAAAATACATAAATTGCTGGAACTTTCCGGACCGTAGAGAAATACTCAAGGAATATTAAATGTTTTCAAATAGATTATTATTAAAATTGTAACATTGTCTAATATTTATAAAAATTATATAAACTAAATTGCAAAGTTGAAATTATTTCTTTAAAGTATATTAGAACTTTTGTCAGAATTAAAATTAAAATCTGAATTATTTTCGATATAGAGAAAAAATTTTTGAAAAAAAAAAATTGAAACAATTTTTTTTTTCAAAAGCAATTATTTTGTTAAAACAAGCAGAAAGTTTTTTGAATCATTCAAATCGCTTAATGCTCTCAAAGGTTTATGTTTTTTGCACATTTAGCTCTATATCTTCAAAATCACCACTTCTCCCCGTCATTACGAATTGAATTTTTTGGATCATTCAAATCGGATACTCCGTTCTCTCAAAAACACGATGAATTGTATTTTCTGCACTCTTTGCTTCGTATCTACGTAACGGCTGGACTTGCCTTCGCCAAAAACTAATCAGCAACATCTCCCATCAATAGAAATCAAATGTTTTTTAACCATTCACATCGGTTGATCCGTGCGCCCGAAAACGTGGATGAAAAAAATGCGGACATAAAAAACACACACACACATTCATTTTTTCTGAGGTATGCCAAAATGTTCAGAAACCAGTACAATTAGTATTGAATAAATTTTGAACGTATTAAATCAGGGTTTTCAACCTTTTTGCACTACTAACCCCCGTTTTGATGAAAAAGTTGTGCTCCTCTTAATGTTTTCAACAATTTAATTTCATAAATACTGACGTTAGACTGCAAATTAATATGCAATATTATGTGAAAAATACATAAAAAAATAATTTTTTTATCATTTTATTTTTTTTATTGATTTTCAAAAAATTATATTTTGGAAACAGCTGTACGCGTCGTTGCAACAGTTTTAAATAAAGATTTAATTAAGAGTTAGGAAAGAACGGTAATAGAAATCAAATATACACATTTTTATTATTGTACTATATGAAAATATCATTGTACGTTTATAGTTTTACAATATATTATCTTATCAACTCACCTCTATCCTCGGGGCATTCTTCCAATTAATTAGATATTTTTGTATTATTCAATACAAGCAACATAAAACTTTCCTTTACTATATAATAAGTATAGTTGGTTCCGACTTTCTTCAATAACATCATCATATTTTCTTGTTCATTCTATGAAATAAAATAAAATAAAATCAAAGTATACCAAAAGTGGCAAATTTTGCAACTAATATGATTTTTATCATAATATATTTTCGGTATTTTACACTGACTATGCTAATGAACCACTATTTAAATTTGATGTAATTTCTAATTTCGACTAATTCAAAAAATAAAAAATAAAACTCTCCAATGCCTCTCTCTATTGATATAGATAGCTATAAAGGATACACATAGATATCTTCGCGTGCAAACAAGACCTTGGACAAGGGTGTGCGTGCGTTATCACATGTATTAGTTGCTTTATGATAATTCTATTTTAGCGGATTCTGAAACATTCGCAGAAACTATAATTCAACTAAGGATTATTTCTAAATCAGTTACTATTTGGAAAAAAGTTCA
>NW_020539725.1:16984095-17017748 GCF_003426905.1 Ctenocephalides felis
AGCTTATATATTAAAGTTTGTGTGTAAAAAAATCTAATAAATTATATGCGGTTTTGGATGGTGCCACTTTAAACACGAAGGAATTAAGCAGCATTTTCAACATATTTTACTTTTGATATAAAAAAGGTAAAAATGATGTTTCAGTCAAAATGAAATTAACCAATGTGTATGGAAATGACGTGTAGATAGTACGACAGTTCCAGAACTGGTTTGCTAAATTTTATTACGGGTATTCTAATGTCAAAACGCACCAGGTTCAAGAAAAACGGTTGAAGCTGATAAAGACACGAAAAAAAGCAAACAAGCAAATAACAATATGTGAGATCATATTGGGTTTAAATGTATCAAATTCAACACTTCATGATCACTTAAGAGGTCTGGAATTTTACTCAAAACTCAATGTATGGTTCTCAGAGAGATGTCTGCAATTCGCATCTGAAGGGCCATGAAAATGATCAGTTTTTGGAGCAAATTGTTACTAGGAATGTAAAATGGGTTGTAAAGAATATAATACACTTGATTGCTCATGCACAAAAAGGGAAGAACCTGCTCAAAAGAGTTGTATGTTTGAAGAGATTTTAAAAAAGTTGTTTATTTTTCAGCTTTCCAAGGATAACATAACGGTTAATTCAGATGCCTAATGTCATTAGCTGGATAAACTAGATGATGTACTTCAATGGAAAAGGTCCAGAATTAACCAACAAGACATAACAAAGACCTCATATAAGTTTGGTCAATTGTCAAAAGCTTTTACAGCTTGAATAGGACACAATGCCACATCTATCACATTCTCCAGATTTGGTATCAACGGACAATTTTTGTTCTGGTCACTAAAAAAAATTTTTAGGCGGTAAAATCTTTACCTCAAATGAGGAGGTTGAAAAGCACTTTGATCAGTTTTTTGCCAATATTGACAAAAAATGTATGATCCCAAAATTATACTACTATCAGAAATTTAGCAAAAGATATCCAATCAAAACGAACAGTACATAATTATTAAAGTATAAGTTTATTTATACAAAAATGACTTGCCAAAATATCTATAAAAAACAAAGTTGCTTTCCGAACAACCCAATATGTTTAATTAAATAGGTTAATATGCCAATACTCTTTTAATCTCGCACAATCAAAATACTTAGCAATTCATTTTCCTTACCGGTACAACAGAAGAAGTTTCTATAGCAGGATCTGGATGGTTGATTGATCATTGGAATTGCAATTGCTTGTGATTGAACTACATTTGAAGAATCTAATGCATTCACTACATCATTCATTTCTACATTCATACTTGAATTATCATGGTTGGGTTGTTGAGTACTTAATTGAGCTAATTTCTGTGTTAAGGCCATCGTTCCTCCTTCAGCTACAGTAATTATTGCCCAAATTGTATCTACAAATATAATAAATGTTGATTCCACCTTATAAACATACAACTAGAAGAATGAAAAACAAAAGTTACTTGGGACATCTGTTACTACTTACCTTAAAATATATATTTATATAAAATTCATATAATGAAATGATCTATTATCGACAAATTTTGAAAATAAAGAAAATTTCTCAGAACATTGTCTTTTAGTGACAAAAACATTCTAATTACAAGTAAAAGTTAAACAAATTAGTGAGCTTCCACTTCAACATTTAAAGGACATTTGGAGATTATAATGAAAATACAATCAATTCTCTAACACAATAAGCAACAAGTTAGAGTTTGAAACTAAAACTTAAAATAACATAAACATAAAATCATATTTGAATTGTTTACCACCAAAATAACTCCCACCACTAGTCATCATTCTCCATTTAGTCTGATGTACACCTGGTTCAGAAGGACTGACCATTTCAATTGTAATATGCCATACTTGACCAGGAACTAATGCAGGCATTGAATATCTAAAGCAAATTTATTATGTATTATTTTATTCAATTATAAGTTTATGCAGTAACCTCTTTAAAAACTCCATTTGTGTTGTGGTACCAATCATTTGTAGAACACAATCTCGCGGCCAAGCTTCATCACCATTGTTTTGAATTCTCCACGTTTTAATAAAACTGAAATAGAGAATTACAAAGTTTATTGCATTTGTTTAGTTAATTCAATAAAAAACAGTTGCATTAAATTTTAGAGATTATGAAAAAATCATGTATAAACAATAAAGCAAAGATTACACTGAACAATGTTGATTGAAAACAATTTTATATAAATTTTGTAATTGTGGGCATTGCTTAGAAATTTGATTCATATCATATGTTTATACTTAAGCAAAATGTGTAAAATTTTATTAAATAACATATAAGTAAGTAACATACTTAATTATTAAGATAAAATAAAATTTAAACCAATGCTATAGTAATATCTCAAACAATAACATTTGTATAATCTTAAGATTTAATCTCTAATTTTATGACATTTTACATATTACATAAGAAAAACTGCTATAGTAATATCTCAAACAATAACATTTGTATAATCTTAAGATTTAATCTCTAATTTTATGACATTTTACATATTACATAAGAAAAACAATTATATAACATCACAATGTAAATCAAACATAAATATTTAGAAATTATGATATCTATTTATGATTCTAACCTTCGTTGTTCTTCCTCATTTGCTATTTTTCTATGCAGGATAAGAATTCACTTAGTTGCAAAGTTTTTTTTTTCAATAAACTGATCTACATAAAAAAGTATATTCCTATATTATTTAGTAAGAATCAAGTAGGATATATAAAACTAATTTTCTGTAAAATATACCCAAAATAGGTTGTGACAAATCTATATAAAAACTTATTAAGTTGCCTCAGGATACAAAAGAATTCAAGATTTTCATGATGTCTATGACTTGATGAAAATGTATGTAAGGTTTTTACCAATTGTGTTTTTCTCAACATCTCAAAGTGTTCAACTATTATTACACAACTGCTATACACTATAATATTAATAAAAAATAATTTTTCTATATAGATTATACCTCGTATTAGGAGTGATACATTCGCCTTCGCCAACTGTTACATCAGCTAATAATATCATCGATGGTACCTTAGCAGGTGTTTCACAATCCAAATAAGAACCAATAGCTGCTTGCAAGTTCCTATATGAAAGTTAAGGTAACATGTATTTGACTTATAACCCATTACATTATATTCATATATATAAATAAACAACTAAAACAACATCGACCTACCAGTTGCTCATGTCTAGAAAAAATCTTGCTGTAGACTCATTTAAATTATTCCCCAAAATCTTTTGTAATTGGCTGACGAGCTCATCATGATCAGTAGTACCCAGACAGCTGAATTGTTGAAGAAGACTTTGTTCCAAATCATTTGCACTTTGCAGATTTTGATCCAACGGTCCATTGTCAAAATCCATGGTCGAATAAAATTGCCAGATAATTTTAAATAATAAATAAAAAAAAAAAAACTCATTCAATTACTAAACCTATTGTTATCAAACATATTTTTTTTGTTGCAATGTAATATTTTGACAACCATCTGTATGACGACAAGTTGACAAAACTGCAATAGTGTTGCCAGAGCTAACATAAACATAGAATTTTTAAAGTATTACCAGATGAAAACGGCAGAATGATATCCATAGATAAAAGAAGAGTAAAATCATAGATAAGGAAATGGATGAGTATAATAATATCATAGATAAAAGAAAAGAATAATAACTTTGATATTACGCTGCCTTTTCTACTTTTAAGCAACTCATGTTTGTTTTAATATGGTGGCCAATAACATAAATATTTTAATTATGACTACATACCTCACTGAATCTATCCAACGAAGCAATTTATTTATTTTATAACTTACTTTCGAATTTTAACAAAAATTCACTTTCTTATTCATGCGCTTTCTTCACTTATTACTCTAAGATTGGTGACACAGAATAGCAAAGTTAAAATTAAATTAAAATCTGAATTACTTTCGATATACAATTTTTTGTTAATTTTTTAAAGCAAATTTGTCAATACAAGTAGAAAGTTTTTTGAATCATTCAAATCAGATGTTTAGTTCTCCCAAAAAATGCCATTTTTGCACATTTAGCTCTGTAACTTCGAAATGGTTGGACCAGCCTTTGCCAAAAACTAAACACTTCTCCCAATCATTCCAAATTGAATGTTTTTTGGATGATTCAAATCGGATACTCTGTTCTCTCAAACCTCGATTTTTATTTTCTGCATTCTTTGCTCCCTATCTCCGTAACGGCGGAACCTGCCTTTGCCAAAAATTAATCAGCACATCTCCCTATCAATAGGAATCAAATGTTTTTTTGACCATTCAAATCGGTTGATCCGTGCGCGCGAAAACGTAAACGAAAAAATGCAGACACACAAAAACCACACACACACATCCATTTTTTTGAGATATGCCAAAATGTTCATAAACCTTCAAAACGTGAAGATATGCAAAAATTTTCATTTTCGATTTTCGACCCATTATGTGAAAACTAAATGTAAACTAGTGGTGTATGGCATCGTGCCTTAAGGGGTTAGGGGTACTTGGAGTTACGAAAAAATGAGAATTTTCAGTATTGTTTTTTGTTATTAGACTTTTTTTTCACAAAAATTTTAATACGGCATCATTATACAATGTTTTGACTTGAAAGTAACAAAAATTTCAGAAAAAAAAATTAATATTCCCAAAGTTATAGCTGTTTTTGATGACCATGTTCAAAAAAACGGTCCTGGCGGTGACCATCATAACTCCTTAGAGATTCCTAAATCAATCAAATAAAAAAAAAATAGTTTTATAAATAGATAATCCTGGGCCTGATCAAAGGTTTTCTTTTTTGCAAAAATTAACAAAATGGCAGCATCAGAAATAAAATTTCTAGATTTTTGGGTAAAAAATCAACAGTCAATTGGTCTTAAAAAATTTAATTTTAGAAAAATAAAAATCCTTCGATCAGGCCCGAGTTTATTTTGTATTCTAAAAGCTGTATAAATTTCATTAAAGTTTACTAAGCGGTTTTTTGAGTTACAGTGGTCACCGGTTCAAAAACATAGTTTTGAGAAAAACGCGTTTAAAGTTTCACATTGGATTTACGCACAAAATTCAAATTATTGAATTACTTAAACCGAGTCATCTATTTCTGGGTCATATCAATCATTGTGCAAGTTTCCAAAATTTTCATTTGCTGATGCCTACGAGCATTCTAGCCTCCTGAGTGTTCTCGTTGGCGCGCTGATCTGCCACTTTCACACGTGCAGCATCCCATTTAGCAGCATACCAATGGGAATATATCCACAATTAGGTACTAGGCATTCATAATCAATAATATGATTATGTATATGTATTCGGCAATTTCTACGATAGTAGAACTAGTATTCACGGTTTTTAGGCATGATTTTTTTACACTAGTTGGCTGAAGCTTTTAAGTTTTTTGATTATGGATTCAATCTTGAACTACACATCTTGAAGGTAATTATCATTGCTCAGATCGTCGTAAATCAGTTTAAAAGCTTTTAAAACATCAGGAGGTGAGGGAGAATAATCTTGAGTATAAGTATCGAGCTCTCCACTTGCGTCAACGCGCTGGTAATAGTCCAATAACTCGAAAAGTAAACATCGGATCAACTTGAAATTTTCAGAGAACATTTCAAGATATTACACTTAATGAAAATGCAAAAAACTAAAAAATCGATTTTTCAAAAATCCAAGTACCCCTAACCCCTTAAGGCAAATTGCTTTTTAAATACTAGAAAAAAAATAAATTAGTAAATTTAATCGACGAAAGGTCACATCGGCTCACATACACACATACAAGCAAACATACTTTTCTAAATTTGGTCTCAAACGATTAAGAATGTGTTATAATGCCATGACAACATAATACAAGCAAGTCGGATTTTTTCATAAAAACACTATTTTGAGAAGCTAAAAATTTAATTTTGATATTTTTCTATCAAAAAAAAAAAAATATATATATATTTGAAGGCGGCCAAATATACTTGCACGCGGGTACACTTTTGATAATTTGCATATATGTAATTTAAGAAAATAAGAGTTCCAAACATATTTCTTTCTATTTTTATATAAAAGTATCTATTATATAATATATATTATATATATTATAATATTATAATTTAACCCTTGTAGCTATAGACTGTATTAATCACTGATTTGTTGATATAATTTATGTATTTGTTGCAGTTCTTGTAAGAAAATTATTGATTATTTATTACATATGTTGTTAAGCGGACTTTAATTTTAGAAGCGAGAAAAATAAGTCTCATCAAACTCTCCGCTACCCCCTCTGCACAATGCCATGAAGATTGCTGCTTCTTGGCAATATAATAAAATGAAAATACGTCCGAATAATATAGCATCATATTCTGCTTTTCTAATATTTCTTTAATAATTCTATTAATAATATTGAAACGCCTCTTTGATTGTAGTCCGGAGTATTTTCTAATGTTCCTCTTGGATACGAACATCTCACAAAAAGCAATAAAATTTTTGATATTATTTATTATAAACGTATAAGTAGCATTTTATAACAGACATGATATAAAATATACAAATATTTATTCTAAACACTCTTTATCAGCATCATCTTTAGATAAATACATCGGTTTCATTAAGTTCTTGAATTTATCAAATTCGCACAATTCATCGCAGCCTCTGAGTTTTAAAATATTTTTATCCGAAATTGGTTGACTTGGATTATTACTATAGTGTAGCTAAAATTAAATAAATTTGTATGTAATTGACCATTTATACCATACGTTGGATTGTGTTAACCTATAGGATTCAAAAAACTTTTTGTCAACAACATTCACTAATATTTTGTTTATCAATTATTCATAGACCAATTAATGAATATAGATGCATTAACTTTAATTTTTGTTATTTTAATAAATAATTGAAAAAATCTATTAGAGTGCCTATTCGGATAATAAAGTACTTCCATGATTGAAAATATCATCTTCGATGTATTTTTTTCAAAATTTCTAACAAAATTCACCTTGTTTTGTATGTAGTTAATTCTTCCATGATTATAGTTAGTATATAGTTAATTATTCCATGAGTATATTATAACGCTATACATTTTTGATATAGAAAATTTAAGAAAAATATTTGTTCACGCGTGAGCAGCATAATTAATATTCAATCGCGATTAGTTATAATATAACAGTTAATGAGTCAATTTGGATCCATTATTTTTAAATAAATATCGTTTAAAATAAATATTGATTAGTTAATTTTAGCATTAGTATGTAAATATCCGTGAAGAATCTTGCGATAAACATTGATGAACTGGATTTAATTAATATATTTTCATTAATTATCACAATTAATATATGATGAAATATGACTTAATTCCCATCAATCTATAATGAATGACTTACCCTGATATGATATGTCTGCTCTTCGACTTTCTGGTAAACTTCTGTAATAAACATTGAACCAGCTTCTGGATGCGGAAGTAAATTTTCACTGTGATATCCTTCATCGCCGCCCATTGCAGACATAATAGATTTCAGAAATGGTGGTGTTGTTCCAAATAATACCATCTTTTTACCATCGGGAGTTTCGCCCTTCGTTCTCAAGTGATCAACATCGTCCAGTAAATGAGATACGTACCTACCTGTTAATAAGAAATGAAAGAAATTATATTAATATATTATATATTATTATAATTATATATGCCCAAAAATATATGCACATTAGTGATTTGTCCATTGATTTCCTATTTCAATCAGACATAGATATTTCTGCTTATTGCATTTCTAATTTTTAAAGACTTGTAGATTATTACCTGCCGAAAGCCTTTTCAAAGATGTAATTGAGAATGCAGTTTCATAAACTTTTCTTGACATAGTTTTAATAACTTCTCCTTCACCTTTGCATGTTGGTAGCGCACCATTTTGGTCATTATACTTAAAAATATGCATTAATATTAATTATTTTATTAAAATTTATAATATTATTATAAACATGCATGCATATATATTTAAATACTTATATTAATAGTTATGTATGCAATGTGATTATTTTAGTATAAATTATTTCTAGACTATGTTCTGTAGATAATATGCCACCATATCAACAACTTTATTATAACCATGGATGAAATTATTTAAACTAGGTGTACTTGGCATATTGCATTGAGGCAAGTTTCAAAAACTTCTATGATTTTCATAATTAAACCACTTTTTGTAGTCCTATAATATTTAAGGATATTTGTTTAGGGTTTAATCAAAATCTTCAAGATTTTTTTTTCAACATTTATGGGCCGATTCTGCCGCATAACAAATCAATGTTATGGCAAGGCCATGTTACGTTACAACTTTTATAGATAATGCTACTGAATCATACTGAATACTGTCAAAATGTGATGTATTTGCTATTCATTCAGGCGTTTTACACATAAACTGCAACATCACTCGTATGTTATGAAGCTGTGTCAGAAAGACCCTGCTATCTAAGATCGTTTTTTTGACATTTGTGCGGTTTCTAGATTTGGGTTTTTCTATCTGACAACCTGAGAAAGACGCTTGACTGCACAGCAACCACATGGCTTTTGTCAATATTTAGAACAAATTTGTATGAAAAGTTCTTCATAACATAGCCTTGGCAGGAAGAAACCAACCAACCAATATTTATAGAAAACAAATCAACACGATTTCCAGCTGATGATAGATATTTTTTGACCAGCATATACATTTTTAAAATTGATGCCTGAGTTTTGGCGAGAACATTGAACGAAAATTTTGGATTTATCTGCTCAGAAGAAATGACTCCGCCGATCAACGTGAAAAACTAAGCTACTTAAGTAGTCATTTTCTGTAAAGAGTCATTTCTTTTGAGCAGATAAATATAAATCCAATTGAGAACTGTCAAGTTTCATAGAAAGGACTTTAATTTTTTTGAGAGGTCAAAAAAGGTAAAAATTTAGCTCACAAACAAGCATACTTTTTTTACTTTGATTTTTAATTTAACTTTTAATCATGATTCAAAATGACTTGGCGAAAACAAACTCCTTTTGGAAAGTTAAAAATATGCGAAATTATTAGATATGTATAACTGCCTGAGGAAGTATATAGATTAAAACCGGTAAACTATAGTTATATTATATAAGTTAAAGAACATTATTATATTAGAAGTTAAAGAACATGCATTATTATCATTGGGCATGGTTATCTCGTTTTCTAAAAACTATTACCAATTCAAAAATTACTTTATAAAAAAACGTGTTTACGCAATCTAAAATGCTAACGTATATTTGCAAGTAACAAATCTTGTAATTAGTTTTACTCACCTTTGACAAATCATGAAGAAAACCTAGTTTTTCTGGATCATCCTTAAACTGTGGGAAGCGATTCATCACATTCTTAAGATGATCTCTGAATTCGGACATAATGTTATCATGAGTTCCGAACAGATTTTTGAACTTTTTGTAAAATGCCGGACATGCATCAGGATTATGCACACGTGTTATCTGTAAAATAATAAATAGGAATAAATAACACACACACATATATATATATATATATATATATATACATATATTATATTTTAATGATGCCTATAAATATTTTAAAATATGTTTTTTCTCATATAATTTACTTACGTCATTTATCAATGAGTGTTTAACTGGTGGAAGTAAATCTTCGCTTGGAGCATGTATTCTCAGATCAGTGCAAAAAGGCTGAAATAATTATTATTCGTCATTTTTTAATTATTTTATTCATTGATGACAATAATACATACCTTGCCTTTTATAGCGTTTAAAGCAGACAACACATGACTTTGCGTAACATTGAAATTATGTGGATTTCTCAACTCAATCAAATGAGGATGAAGAGGTTGTTCATAACTCTTCAAAAATGGTGCATATCTTTGTTGCAAAAGATTTCCATTTTCATGTGCCAATTTCATATCATTCTCCTGGAATATTAGAAAAAAATTAATAAAACACTTGAAGATAATAATAAAAATAAAATTAGATTGGATATATACTATTTTTATATTTTGCCCTACAAAAGATTCTTACCAAATGCATTGGTCCAATTACTCCTGCTGGATGGAAACGTATAGTAATATTTGGTATGTGCCATTGTTGAGGGTTGCTTAATGTGTTAGGTCCACCACCCAAAGCCTTGGATAATTTGTTTGATAATTATTATATTCACAGTGTCAAATGTCTTTTATATAAAATACGATATGTAACCGATTACAATGAAAGCAGTAAAATTAATTATTTTCCACAGAAAGTATATTAAGATTATTGTCACTCACATTAACCAGCAAGCAACAAATATTTTATAAATATATGAAAATACAGAGTATGAATATACTAGATTATATTACATTCTTATGTGATATTAACTCTGTGGGGACGGCTGTCCACCTGAGTAGACAAACATACTATGTGGGGCACAGGATATTTTTATAAACAATGACTCAGTCAAACTGACTAGGAGGAAGGCGGCGAACAACATTTTATTGTAAAACATGCCAAAATTCAACCAGCTATGCATTTTGGAAATTGTTTTAAACGTCACCATCCTTTATAAAAAGATCAAGAATAAAAAAACCCTTTCGACTCGGATGCCGCCGCTCTGGCGGCATGATATGTTTTACCGTTAAGCTCGAATGCCGCCGCTCCGGCGGCAAATCGTGTCGGCGACGACTCGTCGCAAACTAAACTTACATTTAATTTTTTTTTATCTTTTAAAAATTAATTTACTATTACATTCATTTATTGATAGATTTATTAATTTTAAAAATAAATATTTAACAAAATTAATTTATTAGCTCATGATCCCCATAATTCTAATAAAGATCTGTGAAGAAATGATTTTTTAAACAATATAAAATGGTTTTGAGTGCAATTTTTTTTAATTTTCAAAATTTTCTATTTTATTATCATAATAACTATATTTAAAAGCAATATAACTACATTTTGAAAAAATCCGATACAAAAAAAAAATCCGAGTTGAGAGATAAGTATAGCACTATAATATTCCGAGCGTAGCGTACCGACTGGCAGTCCGACTCCCGAGTCGAAAGTGTTAATATCATAAATGTATCTCCTTCAATGACCACAAATTTTTATCAAACAAATTGCATAACATACACAATGAAATCAAGTTTACAGCAGGTACAGTAGATTGTTTTGAAATCGGTGCCGTAAGTGTTAAGTACAAAATCCAATCCGATCCAAAACATTGATAGTGATCCTTGTTAAATTTTAAAACATTTGGGTTTTTTAATATAGAAAATTTCAAAAACTATGAAAAAAATAGAGATTTTGAAATAGCTAAACGAATTTGCTACATTTTCTGTTTTAAATTTAAAAAAAAATGTAAATGATAAAATTATATTTGTAGCTTTGAATTTCAATCAGCTTTTCCTACAAACTTAATTTCTGCCTCTGGAATAGCTTTAAAGCTTTTGAAAAAAATATGATGCTTGCTTGTTTTATAAAAAATATGATTCAACTATTATTGAAGTTAAGTGTTAATTACAAAGAAATTGATTAACCAATTTTTGCAAATCATTAATTAATGCAAATGTGAATTGATAATATGATGTTTTTTCTTGAGTACGTTTCGAAAATGTGTAAACTTTTTAAGATATATTTATTTTCAATTATTATTAAAAAACAATCAGGCATATCAATGCAAAAGAATTTGTTTTTTGCATAATTTTAGAGGTGGGCTCTAAATCGTTTATATCATTCTGTATAAATCTCAACATATGATATTCAAAATGGCAAATAATTTTTTTTTTATTATTTCGGCAATATTACTATGATATTGTAATTGAATCCTATTGATTTTTTTTTTTCAAATACATTTTATAAAACAAATATACATATTATTAAATCGTTATAAAAGTTATATTGTATTTGAATCTCATGAATTGTAGTCATTTCGCTATATTCCAAATCTGATATTTAATAATTGTAAATACTCACAACATGAATAAGTTTAAGTTGGTGTCCAGGAGGTCCATTAAAACTTCCCAAAGGAATTCTAATTAAGGTGTAACTTTTAGCCACCGATGCCAGGGCGCATAAAAACACAAATTGTAACATATTTATATTTTGTATATTCGACTCATTAGTTAGACTATTTTATTGATATTGCATTCGAGAATTACGTATGAAGCAAATTTATAGATTTTGCATTTCAAAATTAATACATCAATAACCATTGTCAATAAGCTACAATTACGCGATGATCACATAATTATAATTGAAAATATTACGAAATAACTTATATATGCGCAAATTGATGTTTTCTGAAATAAGTAAATAATTGGAATACAAAATTGAAATACATGCACAATGTGTATTGCAAATATAAATAGATAACTTGTTCAAGACCAATATCCTCACTACTGCATAAAATTTGAGTATTGCTTTTGTGCCACTGCCAATTTAGGATATTTAAAGATACTAATAATAAAATTTATATATAAATATATAGGCATTTTTCAAATAATCATAACAAGAAATAATATATACCAATAAGTAGTTAAAACATACTGCCATTTAAAATTTTTATTTTGTATTTTTAAAACGTAATTCTAAATCATTAATGTATATCAATAAATACATTTTTTTGTTAATTTGTTTTATTTTTATATCAATATATAGAAGAGATGTAATATATATATATATATATATATATATATATATATATTAGGGTGGTCCTTAAAATGGTCATTTTTGAATTTTCTTGCTTCCAGGGGCTCAGATGATTCCAAATTGATAAAAAACAATTCTCTGAAAGTTTTAGCTCCTAATATTAACGTTTAGATAGAGCGCAATTCAATCAAACTTCGTATGGAAAGAGCATGGAAAAAATTTTGAAAATTAAAAAAAATGGGGCAAGGAAATCCCCTGGGAGCAAGAAAATTCGAAAATGACCATTATAAGGACCACCCTTATATATATATATATATATATATATATATATATATATGTGTGTGTGTATGTATGTATAATTGTATATATATGAACATATACATATTATATATGTGTGTGCGTTTTTAAAAGTTCGCGAACGTCCACAATCATATTGTGAAAAAAAAAAAATTAAAATTTTGTAATTTAATTAATTTCGAAACACATCTGCTATAAATAAATATAACAATTTTCACAATGTATTTTTAATAAATACAATGTTTATTATAAACAGCAATTTTTCAAATAAAATATTAAATTTAATTATCATGCTAATATATTGCTATCATCATGTGTTCAATAAAGGTGAATTACCTGAACAGAATTTAATTGGTATGAGATAAGATGTTAATTCGAGCTAATTTAAATAAATCACGGATTTAAATCATTCGGACTACCTAATTCAATATTTCAGGCCTAGGGAGTATCCTTGAACCCTGACGCATCGCGATGTTATCCTATTGACGATAGGTAATAAATCTTCTATAAAGCAGGCATGGAAAACTACTTATGACAATGATTTGAACACTACTAGTTAGAATAATATTAAAAAATTTAAGTAATAATTTTCTACACCACATGTCATTAGAATTCGTCACAAAAGTAGATCTTGTAATAATTGTTGCCAATACAAAGTTCAATCAAAAGATACCTCGACCGATCCCACAATGAAAAATGATAAACAATAAAGATAAGGACACAAACACTTTTTGGCCAAAGTTTCACAAATTCATGATGTGGCATTTTGCCTCAGGACCAGTTTCAAAAACTTCTTGATATATTGCAATATATCAAGAAGTTTTTGCAACTTGAAGTTTAAAAAGTTGAAGTTGAACAGTGCAAGAATAATGATTCTTATAAGAAATCTCATAAAAATAGAGATCTAACTACTTTTCAAACTGTAACGAGATAATTTCAATATTATAACCCGACCCGTTGTTCCAAAGTTTCAATAAAACTATATAAAAAAAATCCTAACTTTAAATTTTGCACCATATAAGAGTTCATATAAAAATTATATGAACTCTTATATTGTGCAAAATTTCCATAAAACAATTAAAAAAATTCCTAACTTTGAATAATGAATTTTTATATAAACCCACATTACGCAAAGTTTAAATAAAATAATCAAAGAAATCTTAACTTCAATAAATCGTTTGCAAACTCTTACACCATGAAAAGTTTCAATAAAATAATAAAAAAGCAACATTTGGTACCTTGAGTATTATTATTACAATAAAAATTATGAATAATTAAATTTTTAAAAAAATTGGCGCAAATTCTAAATCTTTTTATTATATTTTACTATTTTCTTTTCACCACATAAGTATTCAGTATTGCTATAAAAATTGTAATAAATTAAAATTAATAAGTGCAATGCTCTTATTTATTAAAGAAAAGGAAAGAATTGGTAACATCCCTGTTATAAAAATGATATTTTTACTGTAAATTATAATGATTAATAATTTAATTAAAAATTATCTAAGCAAATTTAAAAATGTTTCTCATGATGCAAATATAACATTATCATAATTTGAGTAACTGAAATTGTTTACAAATGTAAAAAGAATTTCGCAAATTTCATAAAAATAACTAATTATCTTCCCGCAAAAACCGAAAATGAAATTTTTTCGATATCTTTACGTTTCAAGACCTTCTGAATATTTTGGCATACATTAGAAAGAATGGATGTGTGTGTCTATGCGTGTGAGGATACAATTTTTTGTCGACGATTTCAAGAACACAGGTCAACTGATTTGAATGATTCAAAAAACATTAGATTTAAATTGATAAGGAGACGTGCAAATTAGTTTTTGCCCAAGACAGGACCAGTCGGTTCGAATATACGGGACAAAAAGTGCTAAAAATGGTAAATCAATTTTTGAGAGAACGGAGCGTTCTAAATCGAAAAACATTATACTTGTATTGACAAAATGAAGAACTGATCAAATGAGAAGGCGGGTACAGGGGTTACGGAGATCCAATTAAAAAGTAACTAGCTGTAAGTGGAATTCTGTCTTGAGGCAATTATGGCATCGTAAATTGCTCAAGGCAAATTGCTGGAACTTCCCGTACCGTAACGAAATGTTCGAGGAATACTGAATGTTTTCAAATAGATTATTGGAAAAATGGAAAATTTTTTTTTTCCAAAATCAATTATTTTGTTAAGACAAGCAGAAAGTTCTTTGAATCATTTAAATCGGACGCTTAGTTCTCTCAAAAACTGCCATTTTTTACATATTTAGCTCCGTATCTTCGAAATGGCTGCGCCTGCCTTTGCCAAAAACTAATAAGCACTTCTCCCAATCATTACTAATTGAATGTTTTTTAGATCATTCAAATCGGATACTCCGTTCTCTCAAAAATTCGATTTCTATTTTCTGCACTCTTTGCTCCGTATCTCCAAAACGGCTGGACCTGCCTTTGCCAAAAACTAATCAGCTCTTTTCCCTATCAATAGGAATCGAATGTTTTTTGAACCATTTAAATCGGTTGATCCGTGCGCCCTAAAACGTGACTGGAAATTTGTATCCATACATACATACACACACACACACACACACATACACACACACACATACACACACACACACACGCACACATCCATTTTTTCTGAGGTATGCCAAAACGTTCAGAAGCCTTCAAAACGTCGAGAAATGTTAAAATTTTCAATTCCGATTTTCGGCCCATTACAATAACTTACCCTACGGGAAGTTAAAAAAAAATTAGCGATCAAAAATAATCATTAGAGATAAGCACATCAAATTGTTAGGGAATTTATAGAGATTTTAATAATAAGTACACATTTTGTTAATATTTCTGTGGGTTCCGTACCAAGATTTATAATGCGTAAACGTTAAACAGTAACACGGCGCTTATGCGATTCGAATCTTCGTCTCTAAAACAGCTGCGCAGCGCTATTGTTTTGAAAAAAGGTTTTCAAAAAAAAAAAAATGCAAAAAAAATCAAATTTTTCAAAAAATTTCAATTTTTTAAAATAAATTATATAATTAAACAAATTACATAATTCTCAAAAATCAAACTTTTTTAAAGTTTTCAAAACATTTCCAAGCTTTGAAAACTTTTCAATTACGGTACAGGAAGTTCAAGCAATTTGCCTTAAGGCACTATTAGTTTCTTAAATTATTAATTTGTCTAGCAGTGCTCCTCCACGTGAAGAGTTTCGAAGGGATGCCGTGTCATTAGCATGTTTGAATGTTGTGTAGTGTGTGTGGGGGGTCAAATCAATTACTCGACTTATATTATGAATAATATTGCATAACACGCTAGGGATAGTTCTTATGCTAAGGCGTTGATTAAAAATCAGCTATAAACATCGAGAATACTGGAATGTTCGTGCGAAATATACCTGATTGATCTGAATGATATGTGATTTATCGGAGAGGTGCGATACCATTTACAAAACATAATACATAAAATATTTTTTAACTTCCCGAAGAAGTTTATTAGTTCTATAAAATTTTGCAAGTAAATTCGACTTGCTAATTATACGTTTTCTCGAATTTTGTAAAGCATGCAAAAAATGCTGCCGCACGCCTTAGGGGGCGCCAAAACGAGTTTCGGAAATTAAATTTATAATATATTATTAACTTCCCGTAGGGTAAGTTATTGTAATGGGCCGAAAATCGGAATTGAAAATTTTTACATTTCTCGACGTTTTGAAGGTTTCTGAACATTTTGGCATACATCAGAAAAAATGGATGTGTGTGTGTGTATGTGTGTGTATGTATATATGGATACAAATTTCCAGTCACGTTTCCGGGCAAACGGATCAACCGATTTGAATGGTTCAAAAAGCATTCGATTCCTATCAATAGGGAAAAGAGCTGATTAGTTTTTGGCAAAGGCAGGTCCAGCCGTTTCGAGGATACGGAGCAAAGAGTGCAGAAAATAGAAATCGACTTTTTGAGAGAACGGAGTATCCGATTTGAATGATCTAAAAAACATTCAATTAGTAATGATTGGGAGAAGTGTTTATTAGTTTTTGGCAAAGGCAGGCCCAGCCATTTCGAAGATACGGAGCTAAATATGTGAAAAATGGCAGTTTTTGATAGAACTAAGCGTCCGATTTGAATGATTCAAAGAACTTTCTGCTTGTCTTAACAAAATAATTGATTTTGGAAAAAAAAAATTTTTGTTTCAATTTTTTTTTTTTTTTTTTTAATTTTTTGTAAATCGAAAATAATTCAGATTTTATTTTTAATTCTGACTATAGTTCTAATATACTTTAAACAAATAATTTCAACTTTGCAATTCAGTTTATATAATTCTTATAAATATTAGATAATGTTACAATATATATAATAATCTATTTGAAAACATTCAGTATTCCTCGAACATTTCGTTACGGTACGGGAAGTTCCAGCAATTTGCCTTAAAGCACGATGCCACCCACCCCACTAGTTTATATTTTTTATGATTTATATAAAATCTAAAATACTTAATAAATTATAACAAACAATCTAACTTAACTAGGGATACGGAGACACAAAAAGCATATTTATTTTGCAATGTGATATCAGTAGAAACAATTAACCCATTAATAAATCTGCAAATTAGTAAATAACAGCTCTGTTCATTGCTTAATCTACTTATTCAATTTTTTCTTTGTTTGACGTTACTGTGAAATCAAAAAAGAAATTATCCAGTGTCCAATCTCGAGATTACGATCGTAAGCGCTAATCTGCGAAATATTAAATTAATTATTGGGCATTATTGACGAAAAATTGCGAGCCGATTTAGTTGAAACGGAACTTTTTAAAAAATATAAACAAATTATATTCTGGAAAATGAAGAATGGAGAGTCTGTGCTTAAAAAATGGCATGTTTATTCCGAGAAATTGAATTGTAACTTTTGTTTTTGTTGCAAATGTTTCTTATCTGATGAACTAAATGTTGAAGACATGCGTGGTTAGGGTTATGGAAATGTAACAAATATGAAAAATGGAAGCAAAATTTACTTTGGAACGAAAATCTTAAGGCTTTTTTTATACCTAGTGGTGTATATACTCTAAATTTAATAATTATTAACTATGCAGAAATAATACATATCAAATATAATTAGTTTTTTTCAATATAGTTCAAAAAATTACACACTTCTTTGCATTTTTTACTGATTTTTCGACAATACTTCTAAAATACGTTAACAATTGATCACAATCACAATTGAAACAATCTGATGCTCTGAATATAACGGAAAAGCAATGATGAGTACAATTCGGGTCTTACGATATCAATAAGGAGAAGTTTACGACGCAAATTTGGATATTGTAAATAATGAAAAATTGAATTAAATTAAAACTAAAAAATCCGACATGAAATACGAGCGTTATGATTGAAAATGAAAAGCTAGTTTTTTTAGCTCTCTTGGCATGATTTTGCTCGATAAAATAAATCGCATAATAAATAAGTACAATGTTTCAAAACCCTAATATTAATATTGCACGAAAATTTAAAAATATTTGATTATAATCAACCCGCGAATCGCCTCGATTTCCACAAAAAAAATTCAAATCAATGTATTTTATACGCTTATAGATTATATCTAATTTTTTGTGTACAAAATCCAGAATAATCAAAAATTAATTTTAAAATAATTTGTTTTTAAAAAATATTTATATAATTTTAATGATGAACTGTTAAGTTAAAATTAATAGGAGGGGGGGGGAAGGCGTTAGAAAAAAAAGTTGCATCCGGGCGCTAAGTACCCCAGGACCGGCCCTGTATATATGAAAAAAAAAGATTTTTATTTTATTTTATTATTTCAACTTTTCTTTGAAACCACTGCACCGTTTTGATTATTTGCTCATCAGGCAATCAATGACTGCACCTGAGGTGATTAGTTTTGCGAGACGATTGGCCGAACTATTTCTTGAGAATAAAAATTTTTGTTCATGCTTTCCAAATCAAATGTTTCTTCACAATTAAATGTTAGAATTTCATTTTTAATTTTTTTACGTTTTTAATAAAACTTAACACGTAACTATAAAGTTCGTGGTATAAAAGAACATACCAAAATATTATATTATAAAAAGTTGTTGAAAAAAAATTAAAATTATGAAATGAAAGTTCCAAATTATGAAGCATATGTTGGCGCACTTTATTCAAAACAATTGATAATATTATATTAATTAACTATTATAAATAATAATTAATATTACATGTTCGTTCTAAAGATTTCAGTTGAAATTATTATCGACTAGTTTTTAATAAAAGCGAAAGTAATTCCTTTTCCTCCTACTATTTTACTAATTTGTCCTACTGAGTAGCACGAACTCTATGCTACTTTTTTATTAACAGTTGAAAATTTTATCTAAATAACTAAATCTCAATACTTAATAAGTCGATTATTTACACCTATCGAGAAGTCCATGCAACTCGCATTGATATTTTAAAAAAAATTTCATTCAACTTTTGACTTTTTTAATCCAGAATTTTGATGAAAAAATGAAAATTCGCAGTGATAGAGCCTATGGTCAAAGTGAACATCCTCAAAATATGAAGACTCACAGAAAGTGATGATAAAAATTATTTATAATAAGGAAAACACTATTTTTAATATTACTTGGATAAATTTTATTAAAATAATTAATTATGAATTATCAGTAAACATTATTTTTATAACAGATGTTTTTAGTTCTTATGTCTGAAATTGTCTTCTGATAAACAAGTGCTTGGATGAACTTATAATTTTAATTTATCACAATATAATAAAAAGATTTAATATTAAAATGTTTACATCAGATTTTTTTAAAATCTAAATATAAATATGAGCAGTAGTTTATAAAAATTTATAAATAAGTTTATATTTATTTCTGATACTTCAACAGAAATTTTATATAATAATCTTAATATGAATGCTGTAGTATCAAATATTCACGAAATTGATACAACAATAAAATATATATATTTTGAAGAATATAATGTACAATTTTCTCACAAACTATTTTGGTCTTCACTAAATTCTTTCCAAAACGAAATAAATTTATTATTCATGCCTGATATTGCTTCATGCAGCGCTGATAATCCATCCATGTTTCTTTGCCTCTCCTTTTTGTAGAAGTCGAGTTTTTCTTTCCTTAATTTCATACAATTTTCTTTTAATTCTATCAATTGCATTTTAGATTCATTCATTTTTACTGTAAGCTCATTTAGCATAATTTTCTGAGCATTTACTGTATAACATCTATTTTCAACTTCTTTACTAGTACTTTCCAGTTCTTTTTGCTTAAATTCCAACCGTTGATATATTTCGGAAATACTTTCTTCTAAGGCATTTATGTTTTGCATCACTGACTGATCTTCCAGCAAAAGTGTTCTGGTTTCTTGTTTCATATTTTCAATAAAGTCTTTTCTTTGCTGCTTTTTGTTCAAATGATCTTTGTATGAGTCATCACTTTTTGATAATTCTTCTTGTAGTGCTTCAGAACATGTTTGCAAAATACTAATTTTTTCTAATAAAGTTTGTTTAAGTTTTGTCAGATCATCAGTAACTTCAAGTGTTATTTGGAGAGATTCCTTATTAAAATCTAGATTAAGAAGCGTTAGATGCTCATATAACTTGCACATAAAAGATTTGTATGTAACCAAAACTTTATTTAACTCTGAATCCAATTGTAATAATTTTAAATCATATTCATAATTGTGTTCAGTATGTTTTTGCCGAAGTTCTTTATTATTATTTAGTTTTTCTATGTTTGCTACTATTTGGGATTTAATTACAGATTTTTGAAGCTTGTTCATTGGTTGATCACGTACTTGTGCTTGTAATCTTTTTTTTTCGTCAAGCAAGGTGTTATTTTTTTCAAGAATCTTATCTTTCTGTAATTTTAATTTTGCTAATTTGTCTGACAATATCTGCCTTTTCTCTTCTAATTCAATAAGATGTTGATGTTGTTGCATAAAGCATTCTCTTCCTTTTCTTAAATCTTCATACTGTTGCCGCTTTTCATCCAGTATTGCTTTGAAGTTGTGAATTTGAGCTCTTTTTTGAACCAATTTTGCCTCCATATCATTTACATTCTCAAGTAACGATGGACAACTAAGTTCAGTAACACATTTATCAACTAAAATCTCAACTTCGGAGTCATTACCCTCATTAAAGAGCTCATACATTTTGTAAATATAATCCATTTTGCAGAGCATTTGCTGATTTTGCTGTTCATTTGGTAAATAGCATGTGTTCGCTTCGAATAACTCTTCACATATTAATCTAAACCATGTTAGCAGTGCTAAAGCATGAGGCCACGAATGTCTGGTCATAGGTGCTAGTAAAATAGATTTTGATAATTGACCATTGTATTTGAATAATTTCATCATTTTCATCACTTCATCAATATAATTTGTCGGTGTGATTTTAATTCTATTTGCTGTCAGTAATGATGTGAAATGCTGAAGATAATTAACGAAATGAGAGATGGTCATTTGTCTTAATCCACCATTTGGCATAGTTAAGTCATTGTCAACCAAGTATTTTTGCAAAGCAGTTGTTTGTTCATTAATTTTCGATGCCTTTTCCTGATTTGGACGAATTGTACTTGGTGGCCTAGATTGTGATGGATGACGTACTGGTGTACGACAGGGTGTAGAGCAAAGGCTCAGAGCACTACGACTCCTACGTAATGGAAATGCTGATTGCTGTGGAACTGGAAGCACAGGTACTGCTTTGATTTTTGTGCACGATTTTGGTTCAGTGGACATAGATCGTTTTCTATTTCCATCATTGACGGGTATTTTACTTCTCCTAGTTCACAAAAAATAAAATCAGGGCAATGTAGATACAGGAATTTACTTTTATAAATACCTTGAATTCCGAGAGGAAAAGCTTTCATCGGTTCTCAGTTCAGACAGGCGTACAGGTATATTTGCCATGGCAGGACTTTCGACTAAATACAGTGCACATAATACAACTAATCACATATGCGAATGTGGACATTCGGTATAAAACATGCAAATGAATTACTTTAATGACAATATTAAGAACACCCGAAAAGATCGTTGAAAAGCGTTGAGCTTCATGACAGTTGCATAGAGATAACTCCCTAACCTAAATAGACAGACACTACACACTACAAACGTTTTCTGCGCTCATACCACACTATTCATACAAATTAGCTAGATGGCGCACAGAATAACGTTACGCGCTGTTACGAATGATAAATGATATATGAAATATCATATTAACATTGTAAAAAATCCAAAATCCAAAATGAATTGAAATTGAAATACTTTATATTGACGACATAAAAATATTAAAACATATATAAATCTTTTATATTTTATACATTGTTTAATATAATTGTTTTTATACAATTATTGTTTTTATTCGGCATGTTGAATTTTTAATTATGACTAATGTATATACTTATATACAAAATATAAATAAATTTTGATTTTTAACTTCCCGTAGGGTAAGTTATTGTAATGGGCCAAAAATCGGAATTGAAAATTTTTACATTTCTCGACGTTTTGAAGGTCTCTGAACATTTTGGTATACCTCAGAAAAAATGGATGTGAGTGTGTGTGTGTGTGTATGTATGTATGGATACAAATTTCCAGTCACGTTTTCGGGCGCACGGATCAACCGATTTGAACGTTTCAAAAAACATTCGATTCCCATTCATAGGGAAAAGAGCTGATTAGTTTTTGGCAAAGGCAGGTCCAGCCGTTTCGGAGATACGGAGCAAAGAATGCAGAAAAAAGAAATCGACTTTTTGAGAGAACGGAGTATCCGATTTGAATGATCTAAAAAACATTCAATTAGTAATGATTGGAAGAAGTGTTTATTAGTTTTCGGCAAAGGCAGGCCCAGCCATTTCAAAGATACGGAGCTAAATATGTAAAAAATGGCAGTTTTTGAGAGAACTAAGCGTCCGATTTAAATGATTCAAAGAACTTTCTGCTTGTCTAAACAAAATAATTGATTTTGGAAAAAAAAATTTCCAATTTTTTTTTTTTTTTTTTTAATTTTTTGTATATCGAAAATAATTCAGATTTTATTTTTAATTCTGACTATAATTCTAATATACTTTACAAATAATTTCAACTTTGCAATTCAGTTTATACAGTTCTTATAAATATTAGACAATGTTACAATATTTATAATAATCTATTTGAAAACATTCAGTATTCCTCGAACATTTTGTTACAGTACGGGAAGTTCCAGCAATTTGTCTTAAGGCACGATGCCATAATTGCCTCAAGACAGAATTCCACTTACAGCTAGTTTGTATTTATTAAAAATCAAAACTACATTTGATGTTACATGTTAAAGGCTATTGCTTTACATTTTCTCTTGTTTTATGTGTCATGTTTCTAGATGGTTCATATACATCTGCGCAAATACCCCGTATTTTTTTTGCGGCGCGAACTAATGGCACCCAGTGTGTTAGACTTGACATGGTAGGCGGTGAATTTATACGATGCTTCCTGACACATAAAACAACGTGATACAACAACCATCGCCGCCCGCTCCATCCCCAATAAAGCCCTTACTGTTTCAAAGAAAAGCTGACCTAGAGCCGTATCAGGGCTAACAGTAATCATGAAATTTAAAGAATTACTTCGATTTTTAAACATAATTTCTTTTCTAAATCATTAATATTACATAAACAGTCTTCTAAAAATGTATTAAAATATTTTATTTTGATCGTGAATATATTGAACTCTAACATAGTCTACGACTTTGATATTTGATTTTATTAACCCTAGAGTGAAGTTTTGGATATTGTTTTTGGTAGCAAATCTGATTTGCTAATTTTATGTTTTTTTGATATTTGAGTTTTTTAACAATCCTAACCGAAAGTTTTTGTTTTCGCCAGAAAGTGCGATTTGCTAATTTTATATGATTGTTATTGTTAAAATACTTATTAATTATTTAACTAAAAACTTATAATTAAAAAACACTTAAAAATTGTGAAACAAAATATTTCTTTCATCAAAATACCTAAAAATTTTTAAAAGAAAATACATAAATTGCTGGAACTTTCCGGACCGTAGAGAAATACTCAAGGAATATTAAATGTTTTCAAATAGATTATTATTAAAATTGTAACATTGTCTAATATTTATAAAAATTATATAAACTAAATTGCAAAGTTGAAATTATTTCTTTAAAGTATATTAGAACTTTTGTCAGAATTAAAATTAAAATCTGAATTATTTTCGATATAGAGAAAAAATTTTTGAAAAAAAAAAATTGAAACAATTTTTTTTTTCCAAAAGCAATTATTTTGTTAAAACAAGCAGAAAGTTTTTTGAATCATTCAAATCGCTTAATGCTCTCAAAGGTTTATGTTTTTTGCACATTTAGCTCTATATCTTCAAAATCACCACTTCTCCCCGTCATTACGAATTGAATGTTTTTTGGATCATTCAAATCGGATACTCCGTTCTCTCAAAAACACGATGAATTGTATTTTCTGCACTCTTTGCTTCGTATCTACGTAACGGCTGGACTTGCCTTCGCCAAAAACTAATCAGCACATCTCCCCATCAATAGTAATCAAATGTTTTTTTAACCATTCACATCGGTTGATCCGTGCGCCCGAAAACGTGGATGAAAAAAATGCGGACATAAAAAACACACACACACATTCATTTTTTCTGAGGTATGCCAAAATGTTCAGAAACCAGTACAATTAGTATTGAATAAATTTTGAACGTATTAAATCAGTGGTTTTCAACCTTTTTGCACTACTAACCCCCGTTTTGATGAAAAAGTTGTGCTCCTCTTAATGTTTTCAACAATTTAATTTCATAAATACTGACGTTAGACTGCAAATTAATATGCAATATTATGTGAAAAATACATAAAAAAATAATTATTTTTTATCATTTTATTTTTTTTATTGATTTTCAAAAATTATATTTTGGAAACAGCTGTACGCCCGTCTTGCAACAGTTTTAAATAAAGATTTAATTAAGAGTTAGGAAAGAACGGTAATAGAAATCAAATTATACACACTTTTTATTATTGTACTATATGAAAATATCATTTGTACGTTTTATAGTTTTACAATATTATTATCTTATCAACTCACCTCTATCCTCGGGGGCATTCTTCCAATTAATTAGATATTTTTGTATTATTCAATACAAGCAACATAAAACTTTCCTTTACTATATAATAAGTATAGTTGGTTCCGACTTTTCTTCAATAACATCATCATATTGTTCTTGTTCATTCTATGAAATAAAATAAAATAAAATCAAAGTATACCAAAAGTGGCAAATTTTGCAACTAATATGATTTTTATCATAATATATTTTCGGTATTTTACACTGACTATGCTAATGAACCACTATTTAAATTTGATGTAATTTCTAATTTCGACTAATTCAAAAAATAAAAAATAAAACTCTCCAATGCCTCTCTCTATTGATATAGATAGCTATAAAGGATACACATAGATATCTTCGCGTGCAAACAAGACCTTGGACAAGGGTGTGCGTGCGTTATCACATGTATTAGTTGCTTTATGAATAATTCTATTTTAGCGGATTCTGAAACATTCGCAGAAACTATAATTCAACTAAGGATTTATTTCTAAATCAGTTACTATTTGGAAAAAAGTTCAACTTTAAAAGAAACTGTCGAAATCAGTTTTGCTTTTTGCATGTATATCCAGAATTAAAAAAGTTTCCTTTAGATGAGAAATAATAGCTGATTAAATTTTAGAAAAACTTCCAAAATTTCCGCTCAATATTTAGTATTATTATTAATTGGTGTTATAAAACATTGAATTATATTAATCAATTACTTGTAGCTATTAACCCTTACGGTCCAAAAATTTTCATCATCACTTCTCACAGAAAAATAGTTTTTTGAAATTTTCTTCAAAAAGGTTGCAAGTACTTAAATAGTATGTTTGAAAAAAAGTCATGCAACGGTAATACGAATAATTTGATATATTTCTTTTTTGTAATAATCACAATAAAATGGTATTCTATGAGTTCAATGCATAATAAAGAAACTATAACTAAAATAATATTGGATATTAATAATAATATCGAATTAATAGTAATAACAGTAATAAAGATAAGTTCACGAATAAATAAAAATAAATTGATAATAAAATATTATATTTGTAAGGTAAAAATGTTTCTATGTAACCAGTTAACTGTGAAGCGCTCATTGAACTATGCGAATAGAGAACTATGAGATACTAAGTAATATTTTGTTGTAAATATCCACCTAAAACATTTTTTTGATTCCTGTGTAGCCTCAGCATATTCTAAATATCTTGAAATTTGAAAATATTCTTTTTTAACTTCCTGTAGGGTAAGTTATTGCAATCGTCCAAAATCTAAATAATTTTTTCGCATATGTTCACGTTTTAAAGGTTTCTGAGCATTTTGGCATACCTTAGAAAAAATGATGTATGTATGTGAGTGTGCGTATGTGAAGTGAACTGAGCATACGATTTGAACGATTCAAGAAAACATTGAATTGGTAATGATGACAAGACGTGGAAATTAGTTTCTGGCGAAGACAAGAGTTTAGTTTAGAAAGGCAAAAAAAGTTCCCCATTTTTTTTTAATTATCAAATATCAAAAATGATTCGGATTTCAATCCTAATTCTAGCTAAAATTCTAAAACCATCTTATATACTTCAAATAAATAATTTTAACTTTGCAATTCAGTTTATAGAATTCTTAGAAATGTAAGATATTTCTAACTCCGCTTAGTCCAGTTTTGTTTATTCAATTTTCATGTAAACATATATAAATCTCGTCATCCAATTTATAAGCTCTTATATTTTGTCATTCAATACAAATAAAAAAAGTTACAGTATATTTAATAATCTATAAAATTATTTAATATTCCAAGAATATTTGATTACCATATGGGAAGTTCCAGAACATTGTCTTAAGAGACGATGCAATCCACCACTATAATTTTCAAAAATTGCAATCGGGTAATTAGTTAAATTAAAACCTTACATTATACCAACAACTTGGAAAAAAATCTATTCAAATTTTACAGAAAAAGTTTGGAAGTCATTTTTAATCTAGAACGCCCGACACCGGTATACATGCGTGCCGTGGTTTAGGTATTTGTGATCACTTCTTGTCCGAATGATGATTATACACATCGGAAAAGCTGATGAAAAGGCTTGACTGCCAGTCTGACAAAGATATTCAGGACGCACGTTCGTATATAATAAATAATAAAACACCTATTCGATTAAAAATTCTAATGAAAATTGTAACATTAGTATATCATTTAAGTAAAACAATGTGCTATTAAATAAATCAATTATCATTTGTTGGAAAATTGTCTTGCAATATTTAAAAGTTGACATTGAAATTATAATGAAAACCGAATTTGTCAAAAACAATTCGAAACTTTTTGATGCAAAATAGATTTTGTGATAATTGCAATTATTACGTTTAAAGACTATGAAGACTATAAAAATGAAGACCTGAATATGACCTACCAAACTAATTTTATACCCTTAATACAATTCATGTCTAATAATCTAACATATAAACATACGTTATGAGTTAATATATGAGGTTTAAATCGGAAAAATATTTTCCTAATTTAATTAATTAAATATAAATTAATGACTGAGTTAAGTTAATGCAATTTTTTTCTGAAGTTAAAATAAAATAAGGAGCATAGGTACTATATTCTTTAACTTTTGAATAAAATATATCTCCATTCTGCACTTAATTCAGAAATAAATATAACCGCGTCGTGTTAATGACCTAAATACTACCCTCATAGTCATTAAAGTAAACAAGTATAACCTGCATATTCCGAGAAGAAGATATTTCAACGCACTTCTCATAATCGGGGGTGAAATTGCAATGAAAATATTTGATGAACCTGATATTAAAGAGCACGGGGTTGCTATTAGATAACATAGTGATGTTATGTAAGTATTCAATAAAATGTAGAAATAATTTTTTATGATAAAGTATTTTTATGGTACAGTGTTTGAACAAGTTACAACTATTACTAAAGAATTTTCAAACAAAAATTTAGCTATCCATAATCATTATCAATATAGCGTCAATCTTAAGTTGCATTTTAACATTTTTAACCCTTTTCCGGGCCATTTTTTTATTTTAAATAAAAAAATTAGGGAAATAATGAATCAGTAATTATAAGCCTATATATGCAAATAAAAAACAAAAATTCTGTTTGAGCAAATTTTTTGATATTTGTGAATTATGTGACTTTCAAGTCATAGCAGCTTATGATATTCGCACTTCTGTGAATGAAAATGTTATTTCACGCTGAAAAGGATGGCATTAAAAATATTGATGTTAGATGTCCTGACAATGTTATAGAATTAAGATTTATGAATTAACGCATGAAAATATATAAAAAAATTGGAATGTGACCTGTAAGCTATGCGGGCCCATAGAGGATTAATTTAGTATTTTGAATTTAGTATTTAGAAATTGATAAAATAAGAAAATAACTAGTGGGTCGCATGGCATCGTGCCTTAAGGCAAATTGCTGAAACTTCCTGTACCAAAAATTATTATTTTTTAAAAATATTAACATTTTTGAAAAAAAAAATTACTCTGAAAAAATTAGATTTTTGAGAAACTATATATTTTTGACAAAAATTTACTTTTTTTGAGATAAAGACTGTTTGGAGAAAAATTTATTTTGAAATATTTTTGAAATTCTGAAATTCTGAAATATGGAAACGCGTAAGCTCCGCGTCGCCGCCTAACGGATAAACATTGATACGGAACCCATAGGATTGTAAACAAGATTTATACTTATTGTTAAAATCTCTATAAAATATCTGATAATTTGATGTGCATATGTCTAATAACCATTTTTGACCGCCAAGTGGCATTTTTTTTTACTTTTTTTACTAGGTCTTCGAAACCACTAGACCTGCCTTCATGAAAATTTGATCAGTTCTTCATCTTGTTAATACAAGTAAAATGTTGTTTTGAATTATTAAAATCGGACGCTCCGTTCTCTTAAAAACTGAGTTACCATTTTTGGCACTTTTTGCCCCATATCTTCGGAACGGCTAAACCTGCCCTCGCCAAAAACTAATCAGCTCGTCGTCTCCTTATCGATACAAATCGAATGTTTTTTGAATTATTCAAATCGGTTTTCCCGAAATCGTTGACGAACATTTGTATCCGAACACACACACACACGCACACACACATACACATACATCATCCATTTTTTTAAGGTATGGCAAAATATTCAGAAACCTTTAAATGTAAAGATATATAAAAAAATTTATTTTCGATTTTTTTGCGATTACTATAACTTGCCCTACGAGAAGTTAACAATTGGTAAAAGATTAAAGAATGGTAATAAAGAATACTGAAAGATATAAAAATATAATAGTAAGTAGCGCAAGGTTGCATAAGTCGTACTCCGTAAGTAAACAATCCTTTAATATTTAATGCAATTAAAATAAAACAGAATTTTTGGCATTCACTGAATCATCATTTAGGTGGCTTATAAGCACAATAACTGAAATTTAACTTATTTTTTATTAAAATAAGTATTTTTATATTTTTCAAATATGTGCTTGTGTTACGATTAAGTTGCCTTGTAGGCGTATCACGTAATACCTAAGTCGTACCTAATACTAATAAAATATATAGAATTTTGCCTGAGATTCAACTTTGCTATAGTTATTACTGATCAAGTCGAACATAATTGTTTAAACCTAAAATAAAATAATGATCTCAACATGTAACGAATATATTTAGAAAATTATTAACCCTGAGTACTGATAATAAAAATAGATGTAGAACCAAGCAGTGGTTCTATATCTATTGATGTAGAACCACTGTAGAACGACTTGGGCAATCTTACAAAAATCTAGCCAAACACTGCTGATTTATCATTTGAACAAAAATTTGTACAATTTGAAGATTCAAGAACCTATTAATTTTTGCCAAATTTGCCAATTTTAAATAATATTTAAAATTTTAAATAATATTTAAAATTGGCAAATTTGGCAAAAATTAATAGGTTCTTCAATCTTCAAATTGTACAAATTTTTGTTCAAATGATAAATCACATGTATATTATAAAATATGTATATTATAAAATAAAATAATTTTATTCGTAATTTTAATGTTAAATCTCGATGCAATTGAACTAATTAGCATTTTTGCTCACGCTCTATATTTTGAACTTCTAAATTTGATTTTTCTTAAAATATTATTATTACTAGATTAGTATACTATTCATATGCTTTGGTAAATTCTATATTGAAAATTTTCATCCTATTAAGAAGTAGAGAGATGATTTTTTTAAAGAAGTGCTGCTCAATACTTTTGTACGAAAATTTCTATTTACAAAGCATTTTCTTTTTATTTTAATCGCCCTTCATACTATCCTAAAACAGAAATTTTATTACGCTTAGCAGAAAAAGTTCATTGATACCTTAAAAGTATTGTTTTATAAAAAAAATTATAACACTCATATATGTTATTTTAGAAGTAGCAACAAGTTAGGTGTAAGCGGCATTTTGCCTTAAAGCAAGTAGCAAAACTTCCTGATATGTGTGAAAAATTAAAATTTGTCAATTTTTAAAATTGTGACAGTATAATTTTGAAACTTTAATGCTGCCGATCAATTCAAACTTTAAAATGTATAATTAAACTATTTTCTGCAAGTTTACAATATTTTAGGGTGTTCGTTAATACGATGAACACTATCATCAGAAAAGTTTTATCAAAATAATCAGATTGTTCATCATTTATATATATTTTTTTCATTTGCATAGTTTTATTGTCAATCAAAATAATATACATTTTTAAGACAATGTGCCGTAATGTTAATGCATTTAAGAGTTTGTCTCCTATGAGATATCTCTGTTTTTTTTATTTTTGACATTTTATTTAAGATCGTAAGGCCATTTTTTCTTCAATCTTCGTGTGGGATATTCCTCGCTTAATTCTTTTAAATATATGTTTGGGTGACCTGGTAGTTTTTCGAGGTACTTTTTGCTCCTTTCTTTTATCATTTAATTAATAGTTTTTATTTTTAGGTCTTTATGTAGGGTGTCATTTGTAACATACCAGTGTGCGTTCACAATGCATCTTAAAATTTTCGATTGCGCTACTTGTATTTTTTTATATTTGAATTACTTGCGCCCGCCCATAGCTCAATGCCGTATGTCCAGATTGGGATAATTATTGTTTTATATAAAAGGAGTTTGTTTTCATAGCACATATTTGAACTCCTGCCAATTAGCCAATACAACTCTTTGAACTTCTTCTCCATCTGTTTTCTTTTCATTTATAAATATTCACGAAGAAACGGTCTAGCCGATGTTTACCAAAAACTAATCAACACAATTCGCAATTGATTGAAATAGTTAACGCGCACAAAAAAAATTGCACTTACTTGCTAACTGTGACGACCCGATTGATTGTCGCGAAAAACTAATAAATGAGAGATCTACTCGAGTTTTCTCGAATAACTCTTGAATTATCAAAATCATGCACTGTTTTTAAGAAAACGCCGACGAAAGGTCAAATTTTGGATCGTATACACATACTTAATTTTCCCAATTTTAGTCTCAAACGAAGAGAAAACATAATATTAGCATATCAGAGTTTCTGGCGAAAACATAAACTTCTCATTCGGGGTGGTAATAAGTAGAAAATCCAATATTAAAAGTATACATCCAATGAAATTTATCATTGTGACAGAAGGCGTAGCATTTCCTTCGTTTCTTCGCATGCTTAATATTCATAAAACATGTTATGTGATAATTACTAAATTGAAGCATCACAAAGAAGGGAGGTTCTTGATCAGATGGGCCGTGGAAATTCTTTTTGATTTACGATTCGTGTGTAGATAAAATAAAATTCAATCGCTGATGAATTATAAAAATCAGGTCAAGGATATTAATTAATAAACTAGATAATTGTACTGAATTTATCGATAATCGAAATAGTTTATTAGGTATTGGAAAAAAACGCTTCCTGATTAAAATATATTCGTGTTGGTTTAATAACTTGAAAGCATTATCTACATATATATAAAAATAAGTCGGGTTTTCCTTCCTGACGATATAATTCCAGAACGCACAAACCGATTTCGTCAATTTTGCATTCGTTGGAAAGGTCTCGGGCTCCGCAAGGTTTATAGCTATGCTGGAACTTTACGCACGGTAATTAAAAATTTGAGTAATGACATTAGTGAGAATTATCAGAATTATGCCTGGTTAAGTCAACGAGCAATTCTTGCCGTAAAGAATAATGATCTACACGCACTGAATTTCACCATTCAATCAAAAATTGCTGGCGATTTGGTGACATACCAATGATTCCGACTGGTCTTCCGTTATCCACCGTTTTGACTGGACTTCAAACAATTGCAACTTCCAGTTCGCCTTGCGTTCGCAATGACAATTAACAAGTCGCAAGGCCAATCGCTCAGTGTTTGCGGGATAAATTTCAAATAGATTATTTAGAAAATCATTGTTTTTCACTTGGACAGTTATACGTTGCCTGTTACGAGTTGGAAAACCATCCGCTTTGTTTGTGTTACGCCAGACCAAAAAACAAAAAATGTGGTTTACCAAAGAGCACTTCAATGAAGCGGATAATTTGCGGATTCACTTTCATTTACTTAGAGAAGTTCAACTAAAAAACAATACATTTTTAAATAGAAATAAATTCATTACTTTTGTGTAATTTTTCCTTTTCAAATATAAAACAAACAAAAAATTTCTTCATCTTTCTCACAAAACCATCTGGTGGCGAAACGGAGTTCGTTGGGTTTGCTAGTTTATTTATATATTATAGTGTTTTTATTATGCCAAAGTTTTTTATATGTAAATTTTAATTTAAGATAATCTCGTTGTGTTCTGATATTTACACCAGAGAGGAATTGAAGATATAAGTACCAGAATTTTCAAGCATGATTAGCAAAATCGACGGGAGCGAAGGTGAGTAATAGCTGCTAGGCTCAAAATTTAACTACATCATTTATTTTTGACATAAGAATTCGTTTCTGTTCGGAATCTTTGACATAAGAATAGTTAGAAGAAGTGCTTAAAAATTGAAAAATCGATATCAAGTTCATTCTGTTTCTCTGAATGTTTAAATCCATTCGTGGTTTCTTATTTCACAGCTGCATCTTTAAACAACTTTTTCTTTATATCAGTTGATAGTGACTAAATATTGACTGATATAAAGATATTTTAGTGATATTTGTACGATGATGCATAAAAAATACTAAACGACGAGAAAAAAGTTATGTAAATTTAAAAACTTACAAATATCTACTCCAAAACAGAGACGAACTATTTTTTTTTACTGAGAATGCTGTCTTCATCTACACCTACGTCTTCATCTACTCACTAATTATAATTAGTATTATCCAAATGCCATTGCTATGCAACAAAAATCTATCTATCTATCTTTCAAATATTAAAAAATAATTTTATCAAATTTCTTCCCAGATGCGTTGGTGGCACCGCACCTTTTGAAGAAGAATCTTCCGCCCGATGCTATTCGGAAGAAGAAGATTATTCGGCCAGTGTCACAGCTATCCTGCAAAGACGAGTAAGTTCCAGGTCAAAAGGCAAGAGGAGGAAGTCTTTTAAAAGTAGCATGGCCAGTAGTCCAGCCAGTGGCGTGAAAATGGTGGCAGGAGAGAAAGTTCAATAAGTGCGGCAAGTTCAGCAGAGTAAGTCGTTTCCAATATTATTTAACATTTAGTAGATATA
>NW_020539725.1:17018748-17100483 GCF_003426905.1 Ctenocephalides felis
TCAAATCGCTTAATGCTCTCAAAGGTTTATGTTTTTGCACATTTAGCTCTATATCTTCAAAATCACCACTTCTCCCCGTCATTACGAATTGAATGTTTTTTGGATCATTCAAATCGGATACTCCGTTCTCTCAAAAACGAGAATTGTATTTTCTGCACTCTTTGCTTCGTATCTACGTAACGGCTGGACTTGCCTTCGCCAAAAACTAATCAGCACATCTCCCCATCAATAGTAATCAAATGTTTTTTTAACCATTACATCGGTTGATCCGTGCGCCCGAAAACGTGGATGAAAAAAATGCGGACATAAAAAACACACACACACATTCATTTTTCTGAGGTATGCCAAAATGTTCAGAAACCAGTACAATTAGTATTGAATAAATTTTGAACGTATTAAATCAGTGGTTTTCAACCTTTTTGCACTACTAACCCCGTTTTGATGAAAAAGTTGTGCTCCTCTTAATGTTTTCAACAATTTAATTTCATAAATACTGACGTTAGACTGCAAATTAATATGCAATATTATGTGAAAAATACATAAAAAAATAATTTTTTTATCATTTTATTTTTTTATTGATTTTCAAAAAATTATATTTTGGAAACAGCTGTACGCCCGTCTTGCAACAGTTTAAATAAAGATTTAATTAAGAGTTAGGAAAGAACGGTAATAGAAATCAAATTATACACACTTTTTATTATTGTACTATATGAAAATATCATTTGTACGTTTTATAGTTTTACAATATTATTATCTTATCAACTCACCTCTATCCTCGGGGGCATTCTTCCAATTAATTAGATATTTTGTATTATTCAATACAAGCAACATAAAACTTTCCTTTACTATATAATAAGTATAGTTGGGTTCCGACTTTTCTTCAATAACATCATCATATTGTTCTTGTTCATTCTATGAAATAAAATAAAATAAAATCAAAGTATACCAAAAGTGGCAAATTTTGCAACTAATATGATTTTTATCATAATATATTTTCGGTATTTTACACTGACTATGCTAATGAACCAATTTAAATTTGATGTAATTTCTAATTTCGACTAATTCAAAAAATAAAAAATAAAACTCTCCAATGCCTCTCTCTATTGATATAGATAGCTATAAAGGATACACATAGATATCTTCGCGTGCAAACAAGACCTTGGACAAGGGTGTGCGTGCGTTATCACATGTATTAGTTGCTTTATGAATAATTCTATTTTAGCGGATTCTGAAACATTCGCAGAAACTATAATTCAACTAAGGATTTATTTCTAAATCAGTTACTATTTGGAAAAAAGTTCAACTTTAAAAGAAACTGTCGAAATCAGTTTTGCTTTTTGCATGTATATCCAGAATTAAAAAAGTTTCCTTTAGATGAGAAATAATAGCTGATTAAATTTTAGAAAAACTTCCAAAATTTCCGCTCAATATTTAGTATTATTATTAATTGGTGTTATAAAACATTGAATTATATTAATCAATTACTTGTAGCTATTAACCCTTACGGTCCAAAAATTTTCATCATCACTTCTCACAGAAAAATAGTAGTTTTTGAAATTTTCTTCAAAAAGGTTGCAAGTACTTAAATAGTATGTTTGAAAAAAAGTCATGCAACGTAATACGAATAATTTGATATATTTCTTTTTTGTAATAATCACAATAAAATGGTATTCTATGAGTTCAATGCATAATAAAGAAACTATAACTAAAATAATATTGGATATTAATAATAATATCGAATTAATAGTAATAACAGTAATAAAGATAAGTTCACGAATAAATAAAAATAAATTGATAAAATATTATATTTGTAAGGTAAAAATGTTTCTATGTAACCAGTTAACTGTGAAGCGCTCATTGAACTATGCGAATAGAGAACTATGAGATACTAAGTAATATTTTGTTGTAAATATCCACCTAAAACATTTTTTTGATTCCTGTGTAGCCTCAGCATATTCTAAATATCTTGAAATTTGAAAATATTCTTTTTTAACTTCCTGTAGGGTAAGTTATTGCAATCGTCCAAAATCTAAATAATTTTTTCGCATATGTTCACGTTTTAAAGGTTTCTGAGCATTTTGGCATACCTTAGAAAAAATGATGTATGTATGTGAGTGTGCGTATGTGAAGTGAACTGAGCATACGATTTGAACGATTCAAGAAAACATTGAATTGGTAATGATGACAAGACGTGGAAATTAGTTTCTGGCGAAGACAAGAGTTTAGTTTAGAAAGGCAAAAAAAGTTCCCCATTTTTTTTTAATTATCAAATATCAAAAATGATTCGGATTTCAATCCTAATTCTAGCTAAAATTCTAAAACCATCTTATATACTTCAAATAAATAATTTTAACTTTGCAATTCAGTTTATAGAATTCTTAGAAATGTAAGATATTTCTAACTCCGCTTAGTCCAGTTTTGTTTATTCAATTTTCATGTAAACATATATAAATCTCGTCATCCAATTTATAAGCTCTTATATTTTGTCATTCAATACAAATAAAAAAAGTTACAGTATATTTAATAATCTATAAAATTATTTAATATTCCAAGAATATTTGATTACCATATGGGAAGTTCCAGAACATTGTCTTAAGAGACGATGCAATCCACCACTATAATTTTCAAAAATTGCAATCGGGTAATTAGTTAAATTAAAACCTTACATTATACCAACAACTTGGAAAAAAATCTATTCAAATTTTACAGAAAAAGTTTGGAAGTCATTTTTAATCTAGAACGCCCGACACCGGTATACATGCGTGCCGTGGTTTAGGTATTTGTGATCACTTCTTGTCCGAATGATGATTATACACATCGGAAAAGCTGATGAAAAGGCTTGACTGCCAGTCTGACAAAGATATTCAGGACGCACGTTCGTATATAATAAATAATAAAACACCTATTCGATTAAAAATTCTAATGAAAATTGTAACATTAGTATATCATTTAAGTAAAACAATGTGCTATTAAATAAATCAATTATCATTTGTTGGAAAATTGTCTTGCAATATTTAAAAGTTGACATTGAAATTATAATGAAAACCGAATTTGTCAAAAACAATTCGAAACTTTTTGATGCAAAATAGATTTTGTGATAATTGCAATTATTACGTTTAAAGACTATGAAGACTATAAAAATGAAGACCTGAATATGACCTACCAAACTAATTTTATACCCTTAATACAATTCATGTCTAATAATCTAACATATAAACATACGTTATGAGTTAATATATGAGGTTTAAATCGGAAAAATATTTTCCTAATTTAATTAATTAAATATAAATTAATGACTGAGTTAAGTTAATGCAATTTTTTTTCTGAAGTTAAAATAAAATAAGGAGCATAGGTACTATATTCTTTAACTTTTGAATAAAATATATCTCCATTCTGCACTTAATTCAGAAATAAATATAACCGCGTCGTGTTAATGACCTAAATACTACCCTCATAGTCATTAAAGTAAACAAGTATAACCTGCATATTCCGAGAAGAAGATATTTCAACGCACTTCTCATAATCGGGGGTGAAATTGCAATGAAAATATTTGATGAACCTGATATTAAAGAGCACGGGGTTGCTATTAGATAACATAGTGATGTTATGTAAGTATTCAATAAAATGTAGAAATAATTTTTTATGATAAAGTATTTTTATGGTACAGTGTTTGAACAAGTTACAACTATTACTAAAGAATTTTCAAACAAAAATTTAGCTATCCATAATCATTATCAATATAGCGTCAATCTTAAGTTGCATTTTAACATTTTTAACCCTTTTCCGGGCCATTTTTTTATTTTAAATAAAAAAATTAGGGAAATAATGAATCAGTAATTATAAGCCTATATATGCAAATAAAAAACAAAAATTCTGTTTGAGCAAATTTTTTGATATTTGTGAATTATGTGACTTTCAAGTCATAGCAGCTTATGATATTCGCACTTCTGTGAATGAAAATGTTATTTCACGCTGAAAAGGATGGCATTAAAAATATTGATGTTAGATGTCCTGACAATGTTATAGAATTAAGATTTATGAATTAACGCATGAAAATATATAAAAAAATTGGAATGTGACCTGTAAGCTATGCGGGCCCATAGAGGATTAATTTAGTATTTTGAATTTAGTATTTAGAAATTGATAAAATAAGAAAATAACTAGTGGGTCGCATGGCATCGTGCCTTAAGGCAAATTGCTGAAACTTCCCGTACCAAAAATTATTATTTTTTAAAAATATTAACATTTTTGAAAAAAAAAATTACTCTGAAAAAATTAGATTTTTGAGAAACTATATATTTTTGACAAAAATTTACTTTTTTTGAGATAAAGACTGTTTGGAGAAAAATTTATTTTGAAATATTTTTGAAATTCTGAAATTCTGAAATATGGAAACGCGTAAGCTCCGCGTCGCCGTCTAACGGATAAACATTGATACGGAACCCATAGGATTGTAAACAAGATTTATACTTATTGTTAAAATCTCTATAAAATATCTGATAATTTGATGTGCATATGTCTAATAACCATTTTTGACCGCCAAGTGGCATTTTTTTTTACTTTTTTTACTAGGTCTCCGAAACCACTAGACCTGCCTTCATGAAAATTTGATCAGTTCTTCATCTTGTTAATACAAGTAAAATGTTGTTTTGAATTATTAAAATCGGACGCTCCGTTCTCTTAAAAACTGAGTTACCATTTTTGGCACTTTTTGCCCCATATCTTCGGAACGGCTAAACCTGCCCTCGCCAAAAACTAATCAGCTCGTCGTCTCCTTATCGATACAAATCGAATGTTTTTTGAATTATTCAAATCGGTTTTCCCGAAATCGTTGACGAACATTTGTATCCGAACACACACACACACGCACACACACATACACATACATCATCCATTTTTTTAAGGTATGGCAAAATATTCAGAAACCTTTAAAATGTAAAGATATATAAAAAAATTTATTTTCGATTTTTTTGCGATTACTATAACTTGCCCTACGAGAAGTTAACAATTGGTAAAAGATTAAAGAATGGTAATAAAGAATACTGAAAGATATAAAAATATAATAGTAAGTAGCGCAAGGTTGCATAAGTCGTACTCCGTAAGTAAACAATCCTTTAATATTTAATGCAATTAAAATAAAACAGAATTTTTGGCATTCACTGAATCATCATTTAGGTGGCTTATAAGCACAATAACTGAAATTTAACTTATTTTTTATTAAAATAAGTATTTTTATATTTTTCAAATATGTGCTTGTGTTACGATTAAGTTGCCTTGTAGGCGTATCACGTAATACCTAAGTCGTACCTAATACTAATAAAATATATAGAATTTTGCCTGAGATTCAACTTTGCTATAGTTATTACTGATCAAGTCGAACATAATTGTTTAAACCTAAAATAAAATAATGATCTCAACATGTAACGAATATATTTAGAAAATTATTAACCCTGAGTACTGATAATAAAAATAGATGTAGAACCAAGCAGTGGTTCTATATCTATTGATGTAGAACCACTGTAGAACGACTTGGGCAATCTTACAAAAATCTAGCCAAACACTGCTGATTTATCATTTGAACAAAAATTTGTACAATTTGAAGATTCAAGAACCTATTAATTTTTGCCAAATTTGCCAATTTTAAATAATATTTAAAATTTTAAATAATATTTAAAATTGGCAAATTTGGCAAAAATTAATAGGTTCTTCAATCTTCAAATTGTACAAATTTTTGTTCAAATGATAAATCACATGTATATTATAAAATATGTATATTATAAAATAAAATAATTTTATTCGTAATTTTAATGTTAAATCTCGATGCAATTGAACTAATTAGCATTTTTGCTCACGCTCTATATTTTGAACTTCTAAATTTGATTTTTCTTAAAATATTATTATTACTAGATTAGTATACTATTCATATGCTTTGGTAAATTCTATATTGAAAATTTTCATCCTATTAAGAAGTAGAGAGATGATTTTTTTTAAAGAAGTGCTGCTCAATACTTTTGTACGAAAATTTCTATTTACAAAGCATTTTCTTTTTATTTTAATCGCCCTTCATACTATCCTAAAACAGAAATTTTATTACGCTTAGCAGAAAAAGTTCATTGATACCTTAAAAGTATTGTTTTATAAAAAAAATTATAACACTCATATATGTTATTTTAGAAGTAGCAACAAGTTAGGTGTAAGCGGCATTTTGCCTTAAAGCAAGTAGCAAAACTTCCTGATATGTGTGAAAAATTAAAATTTGTCAATTTTTAAAATTGTGACAGTATAATTTTGAAACTTTAATGCTGCCGATCAATTCAAACTTTAAAATGTATAATTAAACTATTTTCTGCAAGTTTACAATATTTTAGGGTGTTCGTTAATACGATGAACACTATCATCAGAAAAGTTTTATCAAAATAATCAGATTGTTCATCATTTATATATATTTTTTTCATTTGCATAGTTTTATTGTCAATCAAAATAATATACATTTTTAAGACAATGTGCCGTAATGTTAATGCATTTAAGAGTTTGTCTCCTATGAGATATCTCTGTTTTTTTTATTTTTGACATTTTATTTAAGATCGTAAGGCCATTTTTTCTTCAATCTTCGTGTGGGATATTCCTCGCTTAATTCTTTTAAATATATGTTTGGGTGACCTGGTAGTTTTTCGAGGTACTTTTTGCTCCTTTCTTTTATCATTTAATTAATAGTTTTTATTTTTAGGTCTTTATGTAGGGTGTCATTTGTAACATACCAGTGTGCGTTCACAATGCATCTTAAAATTTTCGATTGCGCTACTTGTATTTTTTTATATTTGAATTACTTGCGCCCGCCCATAGCTCAATGCCGTATGTCCAGATTGGGATAATTATTGTTTTATATAAAAGGAGTTTGTTTTCATAGCACATATTTGAACTCCTGCCAATTAGCCAATACAACTCTTTGAACTTCTTCTCCATCTGTTTTCTTTTCATTTATAAATATTCACGAAGAAACGGTCTAGCCGATGTTTACCAAAAACTAATCAACACAATTCGCAATTGATTGAAATAGTTAACGCGCACAAAAAAAAATTGCACTTACTTGCTAACTGTGACGACCCGATTGATTGTCGCGAAAAACTAATAAATGAGAGATCTACTCGAGTTTTCTCGAATAACTCTTGAATTATCAAAATCATGCACTGTTTTTAAGAAAACGCCGACGAAAGGTCAAATTTTGGATCGTATACACATACTTAATTTTCCCAATTTTAGTCTCAAACGAAGAGAAAACATAATATTAGCATATCAGAGTTTCTGGCGAAAACATAAACTTCTCATTCGGGGTGGTAATAAGTAGAAAATCCAATATTAAAAGTATACATCCAATGAAATTTATCATTGTGACAGAAGGCGTAGCATTTCCTTCGTTTCTTCGCATGCTTAATATTCATAAAACATGTTATGTGATAATTACTAAATTGAAGCATCACAAAGAAGGGAGGTTCTTGATCAGATGGGCCGTGGAAATTCTTTTTGATTTACGATTCGTGTGTAGATAAAATAAAATTCAATCGCTGATGAATTATAAAAATCAGGTCAAGGATATTAATTAATAAACTAGATAATTGTACTGAATTTATCGATAATCGAAATAGTTTATTAGGTATTGGAAAAAAAACGCTTCCTGATTAAAATATATACGTGTTGGTTTAATAACTTGAAAGCATTATCTACATATATATAAAAATAAGTCGGGTTTTCCTTCCTGACGATATAATTCCAGAACGCACAAACCGATTTCGTCAATTTTGCATTCGTTGGAAAGGTCTCGGGCTCCGCAAGGTTTATAGCTATGCTGGAACTTTACGCACGGTAATTAAAAATTTGAGTAATGACATTAGTGAGAATTATCAGAATTATGCTTGGTTAAGTCAACGAGCAATTCTTGTCGCAAAGAATAATGATCTACACGCACTGAATTTCACCATTCAATCAAAAATTGCTGGCGATTTGGTGACATACCAATGATTCCGACTGGTCTTCCGTTATCCACCGTTTTGACTGGACTTCAAACAATTGCAACTTCCAGTTCGCCTTGCGTTCGTAATGACAATTAACAAGTCGCAAGGCCAATCGCTCAGTGTTTGCGGGATAAATTTCAAATAGATTATTTAGAAAATCATTGTTTTTCACTTGGACAGTTATACGTTGCCTGTTACGAGTTGGAAAACCATCCGCTTTGTTTGTGTTACGCCAGACCAAAAAACAAAAAATGTGGTTTACCAAAGAGCACTTCAATGAAGCGGATAATTTGCGGATTCACTTTCATTTACTTAGAGAAGTTCAACTAAAAAACAATACATTTTTAAATAGAAATAAATTCATTACTTTTGTGTAATTTTTCCTTTTCAAATATAAAACAAACAAAAAATTTCTTCATCTTTCTCACAAAACCATCTGGTGGCGAAACGGAGTTCGTTGGGTTTGCTAGTTTATTTATATATTTATAGTGTTTTTATTATGCCAAAGTTTTTTATATGTAAATTTTAATTTAAGATAATCTCGTTGTGTTCTGATATTTACACCAGAGAGGAATTGAAGATATAAGTACCAGAATTTTCAAGCATGATTAGCAAAATCGACGGGAGCGAAGGTGAGTAATAGCTGCTAGGCTCAAAATTTAACTACATCATTTATTTTTGACATAAGAATTCGTTTCTGTTCGGAATCTTTGACATAAGAATAGTTAGAAGAAGTGCTTAAAAATTGAAAAATCGATATCAAGTTCATTCTGTTTCTCTGAATGTTTAAATCCATTCGTGGTTTCTTATTTCACAGCTGCATCTTTAAACAACTTTTTCTTTATATCAGTTGATAGTGACTAAATATTGACTGATATAAAGATATTTTAGTGATATTTGTACGATGATGCATAAAAAATACTAAACGACGAGAAAAAAGTTATGTAAATTTAAAAACTTACAAATATCTACTCCAAAACAGGAGACGAACTATTTTTTTTTACTGAGAATGCTGTCTTCATCTACACCTACGTCTTCATCTACTCACTAATTATAATTAGTATTATCCAAATGCCATTGCTATGCAACAAAAATCTATCTATCTATCTTTCAAATATTAAAAAATAATTTTATCAAATTTCTTCCCAAGATGCGTTGGTGGCACCGCCACCTTTTGAAGAAGAATCTTCCGCCCGATGCTATTCGGAAGAAGAAGATTATTCGGCCAGTGTCACAGCTATCCTGCAAAGACGAGTAAGTTCCAGGTCAAAAGGCAAGAGGAGGAAGTCTTTTAAAAGTAGCATGGCCAGTAGTCCAGCCAGTGGCGTGAAAAATGGTGGCAGGAGAGAAAGTTCAATAAGTGCGGCAAGTTCAGCAGAGTAAGTCGTTTCCAATATTATTTAACATTTAGTAGATATAGTTTTGGTCAAACTTTACCACATAAGCCTATTAAAATAAAAGTTAAGATCAATTAAAAATATAATAATTAAAATTGGTAATCAATGCTCATTTGACTGTGCAATAGAATAAGTTCAGTGAAATAACCTCTGATTCAAAAACCAATTTACAACCAAAGGTCATCAATAGCTTATAAAAATAGTGTACGTTAGAATGATAATATATTTAAAACATATCTGAAAATAGAGAGAGGTTACGGTAACTTCAATTTATTTGATTATAGTGGCTTTCCGAAGCTAAATGAAAAAAACTTAATTCATTTTAGAGTATCAATGAAAGCAAAATAAAATTTTTATATACTGCATTGTAATAGGTACACATTGTATTTAGCATAATATATTATTAAAGAAAATCATAATTGAATATGTTATTTATAAGCAGCATACTCCTGCAATCCTATACAAAAATAAAATTAGACAGATACAGTCATAGATAAACAAGTATAAAGTTGATACAGTTTTATATTTTACAATAAAACTAGTGGGGCGCATGGCAAATTGCTGAAACTTACGAACCTTTGAAACGTAAATATATAAAAAATTTCATTTTCGATTTTTTTGCGATTACTATAACTTACCCTACGGGAAGTTAATAATGGTTAATAATTAACTGGTAATGATTTCATTTATATCTATTAGAACCGTAGTGTCCATGGATGAGGAAGTCCCCCAACAAGTAACAGAAGAACAAATTTTCGAAAATATTCGATTACACAAAGAAGTCTTAAGTTCTGTTAAAATGCAACCATGGCCAATGAGAAGAAAACGAAGACTAGCACATCAAGTACGTACTAAAATTATTTTATCATTATAAACTTTTCCAAATTTAGCACAATATAAATTTGCTTTTATATCAGGCAAAAAGTTATGTCGCCCGGCATGAAGATGTTTTGCAGGAAAGATTGGCTTTATCAAGAAGTACCAGGGATATGATGGCTAGAATTAACATTTTTCTAGCGGCGGTAAGTAACAGTTTTCAAATAATAATATCTAATCTAATAAATAATTACAACTAAGCTTGCTAAAACTAAAATTCAACATTTTTTGTACCACCTTTTACGTCCTGTAAATTCATTAACTGACAAAATTCAAGAAAAATGATAATCTTAATTTAAACGTCTATCAAAAACAAAAGAATCTATAACACTTAATTGGTGCTTAATAAGTTTAACGTCTATCAAAAACAAAACAATCCATATTAATCCACTATTGGTGCTTTATAAGTTTAACTAAATCTGAAGAGAATAAATCAATTCCGCAATCATGCGAATGTTTGAAATTGAATTGATTAACAAGAAAAAATAACAATACATTTCACCTACACATCTCCTTATATCTTAAGTTATATATACCAACTATTAATTAAATAATTTGAAGTCAAATCAGTTAGACGATAAAACATGTTTCGAGTTTTAATAAATCTAATGTTCATACTGGAAATCTTACTTGAAAAAATAATATTAGGGAAAAGTCCCCTAGTGGCGGACACCTAAGGTTATTTATAAATAAAACAAAAAATATTTTGCGAAATGTTATAATTATGATCTCCACGCTCTGGAATGTCTGCACATGTGTCTTTGGCGAATATTCTTACATATTGCAAAAAGTCACTATTCATCCACCCTTTTGGCTGGGCCACACCGATGCTCTCAGCTGGTGCATTCACCATAAGCTTTTCATTCTTCGACTAGGAAATACGAAAAATGGGGGTATGTAGTGATCGTTAGCACTCACACAGAACAAAATTAAATAATCGGAATAAATTACGTATATTCTCACAAGAAATATCAATATGTTTACTATCCGGCACTAAGAGACGACTTAGTGTCCGGTGCTACTAAAATTGGTTAAAAGATCTAATAATATTCTGCAATTGTACGGATAACAATCAAATACTTATCAAGTATTTATCTTTGCATAACACTCAAATGTAAATGCATAAATATGCTAGAATTACTGCCATTGATATTTAGGTGACGCCGTAATTTTGCGCCTAAAACAGGAAAGGGTTGCTCTCGCCGTGGCCGTGTGCGTCACTTTTATTTTGAAATGAAAAGATTTAGAATCGCTTAAATAATACGTGTTAAATAGCGTGTCCGGTATTTGGTGCCGTCCGGCGTTACGGGACTTTCCCCTACCATATGCACATTTGGTTTCTCGGGCATTTAATTCTTTGCATAACTATTTTCAGAAATGGAGTCATTGGAAACGTGAAGCAGCTAATCTAGGAAACTGGCTTGTGCCATGGGAAAGAAGGATCAAAGAAATCGAATCCCATTTTGGATCAGTAGTCGCTTCCTATTTTACATTCCTGCGTTGGTTGTTTTGGGTCAATATAGTAATTGCAACGGTTTTAACCGTTTTTGTCGTTGTACCTGAGGTACGGCAGGCCACTAAACCTATTAGATATAAATATAATTAACTACATTATTTATTCACTAGATATTAACCGCCGATCCTCAAACATCTGGCGAACGTAAAACAATGATACCTGAGGAAGAAGCTTCTTCAGGAGATCTCGTTACTCTTTGGGATTTCGAAGGTCCTCTCAAATATTCACCTTTATTTTATGGCTACTACACAAATCGAGAACCTGGTACAGCTCATGGATATCGACTACCTCTGGCTTATTTAGCTACAGGACTTGCTGTATACATTTATAGCTTTGTTGCAACTTTAAGAAAGTAAGTACAGAAACTCATTCATTGAATAATCTAAAAAAATGTAATGTTATAAGTATTTGAGCTGCGTAACATATAATCTATCTAATATAAATTCCTTCCCTCTTTAGAATGGCCGAAAACTCTAGGATGTCAAAGTTATCCAGTAAAGATGATGAATGCATTTTCTCTTGGAAATTGTTTACTGGATGGGATTATATGATAGGGAATGCAGAAACAGCACACAATCGAGTTGCCTCTATAGTACTTGGTTTTAAAGAAGCCTTATTAGAAGAAGCAGAAAGAAATCGAGAACCACGAAAGTAAGAACGAAATTCTCAATTTTTCAGAACTCTAAATTCATTTAATAATATCCAAATAGTAGACGATAATTCTTTCTAATCACGCATACATCTGAAAGAAAAAGTCTTTGTAATTGATATTCCCTTCTTGAAATTTAATCATCTTATCGATAAATGTCGTCATTAGCTCATTATGTGTTCAAAGTCAGCATAATTTTAATGTAGTTTATAGAGAGTTTGATAAAATTGTCAATTTGTCACTTTAGTTAAGTGATAATGTACTAGTACATACTAGTATAATGTACAAAATTTCTAGCATCGAAATCAGAACTAGTTGGTATTGGTATTTTGCCTTGAGGCAAGTTACATGAACTTCCCGCAATGTGTAAATAATCGACTTAATCAATAAAAAATAAATTAATTTATAAGTGGTTAAAAGTATTCCGTGGATTTATTACACATAATTGAAAACGAACGAACACGTTAACTCGGAGTATTTTCTGAAAGCAAATTTTCAAGAATCAACAATTTTTATAATTATACCAGTATCCGTAGGACTTTAATGGTTCAGTATGTTTAATAAGACCAGGTACTCTATCATTATACCAAGTAAATCGTCTAATTTTAATTTTGTCAAACGTCAAAAAAACTTCTCTTTTTCTCAAACTTTGATGTATTTTTTAAATTAAATTACACGTCGTAAGGCCGTAATAATTCAGTAAGTTCTATAAGACCATAGTATATATCGCCAAAAAAGTTCCATAAAAATCGGCTTAATTTTTTTTAACAGTTAATTATAAGAAAACAGCTCGGTAGATTTTCACCTAAAACTAATCTGTGTCATTCCCAACTAATGCCGTTCGAACAGTTTTTGATTGACACTTTTTTCCAAATTACAAAGAAACGGCTTGGCAGAGCGTCGCACAAAACTGACAAACGACAGTCCTCATCGAGATACATCATATGGCTTTTAATTTTCTGAAATCGGTTCAGGCATTTTTGAGAAAACGTCGATGAAAGGTCTAATTTTGACAAATGCCAAAGAAATGATACCAATTTTTGCAAACTTTGACAAATTTTTAAAGTTAAACCAATTGTCGTAGGGCCGTAATGTTTTGGTGTGATCTAGAAGACTATGGTATCTACCGTCAAAAAAAAATTAATAACAATCGTCGAAAAAAAATTTTAACACTTTATTACAAGAAAACTGCCCGGCCGATCTTTACCAAAAACTAATCAGCGCGATTCCCAACCAATATCTTTTGAACGGTTTTTGAATTTTCATAATCGATTCAGAATTGCGGGGTAAAACATGGACGTTTCACTTTTCTGCTATTTATAAAGAAACGTCTTGGCCGATCGTCACACAAAACTGACAAACGATAGTCCTTTTAAATTTTTTAAATCAATCCAGCCGTTTTTGAGAAAACGGCGATTTATGGAAAAAAATCTGTTTACACACACACATACTTTTTCCAAATTTGGTCTCATTCATAACATAAACTTCTCCTTCGGGAACTTAATAAAATATTTTTTTACAATTTTCTCGAGATTTCTCTCTAAAATAGAAAATGTAAAAAACTATTTATGTATAAAAGGTGATTTGTAGTAGACGGAAATAGATAGCAACTCAAAAAAAAATCTGTGCACCTCCATGATCAATTTAACGATATATAAAATGTTGGGTATCTGAATATAATTTCCCTGTGAATTTTCCAAACAAGACACAAAAAAGTTAAAACAACACCAGCACGATCTCATTTGATCTATTTTAACTCTAAAACCGTACAAAATTTTGCAATTACTGAATACAAATTGCAAATACTGCAACTTTTTTTGTAGAATTTTAAATAGTCGTTAGTTATTCCCTTAATAGTAATTTCCTTAATAGTTTTCTGATATGATCAGAAACAGGACTTTTTATGAGATCATATTTATAAGCTTATAGCATGACTAGATAATTTAAGATGACTCATAAGAGCATCTTAGCAGAAAAACTCTTCTGCCCTTGAATATAATTTACCACAAAACTAGAAAAACTACTATCCCTCAGCTGGCGAGTGCTGCTGATAAGAGTTGCTGTGAACTTGATGGTAGTAGTCCTACTTGGTGCCTCTGCATATGCCGTCGTCGTGGTAGTCGAACGATCATCAACTGTTAAACCAAACGCTAGTTGGTGGAGAAGAAACGAAATCACTGTCGTTATGTCTTTGATCTCGATCATATTTCCTGTCCTTTTTGAACTTCTGGGATTCTTGGAACGGTTTCATCCTCGGCAGCAACTGAGGCTGCAATTGGCAAGGTAAAGTATTTATTTATAAATTCAATATTGAATTCTAAGATAATTATAAAACAGGAGAGTAACCAGTAAAATCAATTAAAATATCCCAAATACTCTAAAAAGGTAAAAACTTTATACAAACTAAAGTCATCATCAGCTATGAATTATTCATAAGATAAGTTTGGCCAAAACACTGCAAGGAGAATGTAAATTTTAATTACAATTTTATGTTTATTTTTAGTTTGTGAGAAATCTTCACCCAACCAAGAAAGTTTTATATTGCGCCAAGACACGTAATGTTTGTGATAAAAAAGTTATATGTATCTAATCCCTTTTAATTGAAAATACCCTTTTGATTTTCGCTTTAATATTGCCCTTATGATTTCAATCTATATTAATATTAATCAAGACTATTAAAAATGTAATAGTCTATAATAAAAATAGCCTGTTTATACGGACAAATTTCCTATTTGAATTTGTGTTTTGGTAAAGCAATGATAAATAAAGTTCTGAATCATCAAATATTTTTAATTGTTAAAATTCTTCAAATGAAAAATATATTTAAGAAAATAACACAACTAGTAATAATCTTATAAAAACATGCCTTGATTGAGTGTAGTTATTATATTATGATAGTAATTCATATATTGAATCTTATTAATTTTGTTGCAGTTTGAATATCGTATTTTCATGATAATCATATACTAAATATCAAAAATATGTTAAGTGTTTATGTTATAACTTTTTATTTTTTATATTACAATAATTTTACATATGAAATCTTAAAGGGATTATTTTAATTTATAAAACAATTCAGCATTTCTATCGTCTATCTTCTTATATACATACTTAATTATTTACCCGAAAATTATTATTTAGATGTATTTTCATTGATTATAATAATATTTTATGAATTCCATCACTAGTGCACCTTAACCAATATTTTTTCGTCTTTCATATGACTGCTTATTTTCATATTGATTTCAATTGAATTAATGCAGTTTAAATGAATAGTTAGGTAACAGTAATTATGGCGTTCTAAATTCTTTTAATCATATTATTCATAAATTTTACACTTTGGTTTGAAATGAAGCTGTGCAATATAAATATTTACTCCAAAACCAATATATATATATATATATATATATATATATATATATATATATTTGGTAAAATAAAAGTTTTGCACAAGCCCCATTAGACGTTTTCATAAATGTTTTTCCTATTTCAAACACGGTTTAAAAGAGATTTCACATTTACTCTACTATATCTATAAACATTCCCGAGCGCAATTAAAATAGAGATAATTCGTTAAGTTTTTTCATCCCTGCGACTAATGCAGGTAAAATAAAACAGAATAAAGAAAAATCTTCTGATATGAATTTATCAGACTAGAGAAAGTACAATTCTCATTTTTCTTTAATTCACTTAAATTTAAGTCAGAACATAAATATATAATAATTTAGTTTAAGTTTTGAAAGCTTCGAGCAAACGTCGAACCAGTTACTTTAGTGTTCATCAATTATTTTGACAGCCTAATTTATTGCTTGATAATAGTTGATTGTTATCTTGATTTGGTATTATTTTTAGTTAAATATAATTTTATTTAGGAATTTCATAAAAAATTAGTTATTCTATTTAAAATATTTTGATCATTTTCACAGGATCATGGTGCTCAATCTTCTTAATTTGTATTCGCTGATCTTTGCGCAGTTCGACAAAATCGAAAACATGACAATTTCTTTAGAACAACTAAGACCAAACATGCCCTGGAATCAAGTAACAGAAACAAGTGCGATTTCAACAATTATATTCGCCACAGAAATGAATTACATAAGCACAAACGAAGACAAAAAATTTACGACAACCACCGAAACTACAACTGAAAATCATCATTCTGCTCTTCCAGAAAACATAAATAACACAGATTGTTATGAAGTGCCAGTAGTATGCAATACATCTCATCATCATGTGGCTCAATTGAAAATGCCGTTTGATTATGTTGATACAGTATCATCTTCAGAAGAAAACTCTACAAAAAATGTGCAAAATATAACAAATAATAAACCTAAATCTAATATATCCCTCTGGTATAATTTTTATAATGAGAATATTGATTCATTCAATTACACATTTGATTATGAAGATTATGAGGTTACTGATCAAAACAACAATAACACAGATTTTGATGGTTATAATATTAGCACATTACTACCATCTTTATATCATGATTACATATCAAAATTTACCAAGCCTCTCGGGGAAACCACCACTGAATTTGATAATACTGCTAACAATGATACAGACCAATTAAAAACATGTTTTATTTTGATTTGCAACAACATAACTTCAGGATTAAATCTTGATTTATCTCGAGCCTCTTTTTTAAGATCAGATGATTTACAGATAGATTTAACAACTCCCGAAACTGTTGCGCAAACAAATTCTAAAATAGTAAATAGGAGGCCGGAATTGAATATGGAAACAAGAAGAAAACTTCGAAAATTGTGTTGGGAAACAAATTTTGGACAAGAACTGGTTAAACTTACAGTCATGGATTTGGTAATATTTGTTCTTATAAATAAATATTCTAATTCTATTAATACATATCTAGCCCATCATGAACACTAATTTCATTTAAAATTCTCGGAAACGTTTTAAATTTAAAAAAATATAAATAACTGTTTTGAAACAGCTAAAAGTAGCTCTAGTTCCATCTGATATAATTAATTATTTATGGCAGGTTCTGACAACATTCACTACATTAATGGTTGATTTTTTGCGTGCTTTGGCTGTTCGATATATGAATAACTTTTGGTGTTGGGATTTAGAAAAACAATTTCCCCAGGTAAAATTTTATTTTGAAATTCCATAATAAATCTATAAGTATAAATTATTATTTCAGTACGGTGATTTTAAAATAGCAGAGAACATTTTGCATCTGGTAAATAACCAAGGTATGGTGTGGATGGGAATGTTCTTTTCTCCAGGGCTTGCTATATTGAATCTGGTTAAATTAATTTTGTTGATGTATCTTCGATCTTGGACCGTCATGACTTGCAATGTGCCTCATGAAGTAGTTTTTAGGTATTTTCGCATATTTATAATTGAATGATAACCAAAACCGTTAACTGAAATAATATTTTTTAAAGAGCTTCTCGATCAAACAACTTTTATCTGATGCTCTTGTTGACCATGCTATTCCTGTGCGTTTTACCAGTGGGATACGCAATTGTATGGGTGGAACCATCCTGGCATTGTGGACCATTCTCCAATTATAAAAGGATATACCATCTGTTTACCGAAACACTTCATAATGCACTTCCAAAGTATATCAATAAAAAAATCTTAAAATTTGCTGTTCATATAATTTTATTTACACATATTTGTATTTTCAGGTCCTTACATCGATCTTTGGACTACATAGCATCACCAGGGACCATAATACCACTGCTGGTACTTTTAGTATTGATAATTTATTACTTAATATCATTGACGGCTTCATTGAGAGAAGCCAATCAAGATCTGAAGGTATAGCTTTTTTAAGCTCTAATACATTTTTATAGTTAATTTTCATTTCACATTATATACATTCCACTTCTCCTTACCTATTACATATTTACGATTAATATTACATATTTTATTTTCCTTGATGGATACTTCTTCCGAAGGCAGGTCCGTGTATTGTGTTAAACTGCAATTCAATCATCAATGGACAAAGTTATAGTACTTTTTTTCTGCACACAGTACCGGAAGAAAATTCGAATGCGTTTTACTAGTAAGATGCATATTGCCAATGTAGCTATGCCCGCCGCATTTACATAATGTTGCAGCAATGCCTATTTGAGATCTCAAGTAAAAATTTCATATCTGTATTTATGTTACGTAGTTATATAATTTATTAAAACTCTCCTTCGATAACTCAGGTTGTTGGGTTATAATTTCACCCTTGTAGCTGTGGACTGTATTAAACACTAATTTGTTTGTATATTATGTATTTGTTGCAGTTCCTATTACAATCACTGATTTGTCACTAAGTTATAATGAAAGAAGATATTTATTTATTATTTATTATTTATATATTTATTATTTATTATACATGTTGTTTCGCGGACTTTACTTTTAGAACTGAACAATTAGTCCTATCAAATTTTCCGCTACCCCCTCTGCCGGGCAACCAACCCGTGTAAAACTCAATGCCATGAAGATTGTCACCTTCATGGCCAATATAATAAGACGAAAATATGTCCAAACTATATCATACTTCTTGATACGAGCTGATCGAGGTTGCGTTTTTATACTCAATAACTAAATAAATTATAATATGATTCAATAAATTTATAGGCCAAAATACATTATAAATTACCGAATAATACATTATTAAACGCAATAGAAAATGAATTGGTCGCTATTATTTTCTATGAATAATATATACTCATATGTGTGTGTGTGAGTACTGTTCGCATATTTGTAGATCTTTAGATCTTTAGAGATCATTACAAATAGTTCGATTTTCTATGCTTTCGCTTTAATTATGAAAAAGTATATGGTGGTAAAAAATGAAAGCGTCATCACCACATTATCTATACAAGACACTATTTGAGGATTTCATGGTTATAGATAATAAAAAGATTTATTTAAAATAATACTAACTATGAGATAAATCAATCTCGAAACATTTGTCAATATAATTTAACAGTGTACATAAAAAGTTGTATTCAGATTTGCTAAAGTTGCTAGTAAATATGGACACAAGTTGTGTCACACAACGCAGTGATATAATTTACAGTTCTAATTTTACTCATAACTCATGGTTGATATTTTATATATCAACTTATTTTTGGTTAAGCACATATTTTTTTAACCAGTTGTCGTCCGAATCGATGTCATGACGAGTATATTCGTTAATCACAGAGTTGCGCTATCAAAGTATCGAATAGAAAATATTGGTTTATTTTACAAGTTTGAAGCATATTATTACTATATTTCATTGCTAAGATAAGCATATATGTATTACATGCATATTAATCATGAAACCAAAATTCCTTGACGAGTATGTCATGTAACTGGTTATAACCAGGAAAAACATTGCGATAATCGTTCTATTATAATGGAATAATTTTCGCAATGTTTTTCCTTCACTTTAATCTAGTCTCAAAATCTAACTCTAAGAGTTAGTACCAACATATACCATTTTCCTAACCTAAATGCAATATATAAAACGCCAAGAATAATTCATGTTTTTTATATGATGATTAGCTCCAATTACGTCGAGAAAGAACTGAAGAACGAAGGAAGATGTTCCGTTTGACTCGATCAGAAGATTCCTTTGATGATGGTAAAGAAAATAACGGTGGTGCTGGAGGTGGTGGCACACAGGCGGACCAATGGCGCAAAGCACTCGCCTTACGGTCACAAATGGCAGGTTCAGGAGTTGGTGGTTTGCAGAAGACTGAGGATGAACGAAGTGGTATGTACTACTACCATGAAAACGAAATGATTTATTACACAAAAATGTTATATTTTATAGCTTAACATTTGTTGTCAATATCCATCCAAAATTCTATGTCATCATTAATGGATCTGAATTTTTTTGAGAACAAATGTACCGTACAAAAATAGAACAAAAATGTTAAATATATAGTTTAAACATTATAATTGGTAAAGAGTAATAACTTTTTCTTTAAGAACGCAGAAGTTACCGTTCTAAACAACGCGAATTTTGATTCTATATATCATATATAATATTATAGTACATCGCTACAAAATTTTATACATACATTTCAAAATCAAAATTAACTGGCAAAAAAATGGCGACAAACCTTTCCCATTAATATTCAACTTTGTTTCTGAGTATAGATCACGAAAATAAGGTGATAGAAATATGAAAAAATAATCTGAGATAAATGTAATCCTATTTAGAAAACCAATTCATGGATATTAAATATTAACCCTACATTATATCTATAATAATTTTTCTAAATGAAGCATATAGAACACAAATATATAATTAAATTCATAATAAATATTTATAAAATTTGAAAGATATTTGGATAAATAGTTGGCTAATGCAAATGTGTACAAAATAGTAGAATAAACAAAATATTATGAATGATTGGAATATTACTATGAGTAATATGTGTAATTCTAACGCAGATTAAACGCGATGCAAAAATAATTGTACAAATTAACGTATAGTAATTCATCGTAATTCTTAAATCAGTTAAACTATAAATGTGTAGTAAGTTTGATAAAATAATTCATAGGTGCTTTTGCATAAATTGGTTGAATTAAATTAAACATAATTAAATTTGCAATAGTAGTTTGTATAATTTTTTTTTTGAGTTTTCATTATTATGTGAGTGTTGTTAAACCTATCTTTTATCAAATTTTATTACCAATATATTTAATTGTAAGTAATAAGTTAACTTTAGTAAAAAAAAACAATTTGATTTATTTTAACGGATTGATTAAATATATTTTATAAACTCATACTTAATTGCAAGCGGTTATCATAATTGTCGTTTTTTAGAATTTTTGGCAAGAATTATGAAGCAAGCTTTCCAAAAAAGTTTCGGCAGTTCTGAAGAAGCTAGTTCTCCACATTATAGAAAAAAATTCGATGCAGTGCAGTTGCAGAAATCGCAAGAAAGTCCAAACAAAACTGGATCTGCCGATAAAGGTAAAATAAAAGATTGAACAATTTTATTTAAACCCTAATTGTAATAAGTAAAATTTTATAATTTTAAAATTGTTATATTTAAATTATCAATATTAAAATAGTGTATAGAATATGTGAAGTTATTTTCATTATTACAAACTTACATTAAATTATTTATATGAAACTTAAGTAACATCTGCTTGAGAATTTGCAGAGAATTTGAATATATTTAGATATTTATTTAGATTTAGATCTAAAATATCTTGACAACTGCTACATTTGCCAATGAAATAGCAAGATTTAGACAAGTATTAAATAGAGACAGTTTCAAGAATAACATAAGTTAGCCTCGACCTGGTTAGGATAACCAGTCCTATTCTAATTTGTTTTATTCTAATTTATCTAAACATCAAAGATTAATTTAAAAAAAAGCTGAAGAGATAATCTGCAAAATATATGTTAAATACATTGAAATCCAAATCGTTTATCGTATGATAGTGGAAAGGAAATTGCATGTGGTAATGCTAAAATAAATCAAGTTTATCTAAATTTCATTGAAATTTTAAAATGCATTTATAGTTATTATTATTTATTATTCTTATTAATCTGTCATTTCAGATAATGATTCAAAAGCTAAAAAAGTACCAGCGCTTAAAAAGTTTATTATGAGAATTCCAATTCACAAAGCTTTAAGGATGAGCCGGACTTCAACCGAAATTGCGGATGCTGAAAATGAAAAATACACCAAAATTGACGAATCTTTGGATGAAATCATAATTAATGAAGACAAAAGCCAAGAGGAGCCCGAAAAAGAAAAGCAATTTTCCTTTGATAGTTATCCTATTATTACAATCAGCAAGTCAGATAATGAAAAAGATACTGCTGACAAGGACGAAAAACAAGAAGAAATTGAGAAATCTATGAAAATTATTGACGAGTATGTAACTTAATTTTAAATTATAAATATTTATATACTTAATATTTATATTCGTCTCATAACTAACGTGAAATATGACATGCATATTTTAACTATAAAGATGAATTCTAGCCAAAGGCATTTTCGTGATTGTTATGCTATTAAATTAAGCTCGTATGGATAATTAATTTAACACATTACAAAATATCAGTTTAAAAAAATATAAACCATTTTCAGTATATTAAAATACTGTAATCATTTTACTATTCTTGAACGGTTTCTCACGGCACGTTCGTACAGATCTGACAAAAATAATTATAGGGACCGTGCACGAATGAATATTCGCATGGGAAACGATCGCCCTGGCCTCAGTTTGACAAAATATCAACTTTTTATTCATATATCACAAGTTTTTATGCAGGATTTGCATTAATAGTTTCTGTTCATTCTATTTCGATCACATTGTACGATATTTGAGGAGTTGGTAACCATAGTAAAGCTTCTCAAAAATCAGGGCAAACTGATACGGTGAGGATATTGTGTGTATAATTTTTTTTACTAAACTTGTGGGGTGCATGGCATCATGCCTTAAGGCAAATTGCTTGTACTTCCCGTACCGTAATTAAAAATCTTGATACGGAATCCAAAAAAATTTAAACAAAATGTGTACCCATTATTAAATTCTCTATAAAATATCTGATAATTCCATGTACATATGTCCAGTAAACATATTTGACCGCCAAATGACATTTTTTTAACTTATTTTTATTGAGACTCCATAACTGCTGGACCTGCCTTCCCAAAAATTTAATCAGTTCTTCATCTTGTCAATACAAGTAAAATGTTTTTCGAATTATTGAAATCGGACGCTCCGTTCTCTTAAAAACTGAGTTACCGTTTTTGGCACTTTTTGCGCCGTATCGTCGGAACAGCTGGACATGCCTTCGCTAAAAACTCGTCAGCACGTCTCCTTATCAATACGAATCGAATGTTTTTTGAATTATTCAAATCGGTTGATCCGTGTTTTCGAAATCGTCGACGCAAATTTCTATCCGCACGCGCACAGACACACACACACACACATACATCAATTTTTTCTAATTTATGACATTCTGTAGCAAATTGTTGTTTCCAAAAAATTATAAATTACAAATTTTTAGAATTCCCGGAGTACTGTACCGGCAACAGTCTTTTTTGCACCAAATGACTGGACTATATATAAATATACCTAAGATATATTATAATTTTCGAGGTGCTCTTTATAAATTTCAACTTTGCCACCTCAAATTTTTACGGCAAGTCGCCGCCATTTTTCGGCGTCATAAAACAGTTTTTGTTTTAAGTATCTACTTTCCGGCTCATTCTACGATAAAAGTAGCTATTAAACTAGATAAAATTTCCTACAATTCATTTGAAAACCGGTTTTTTTGTAAAAACTACCAAACTACCAAATGACTGAACTAATAAGCTATTATGATTTCAAAGTTTTCGGTTCGAGATGAACTAACTTATACAAATCACAAACCATCTTATGTATCTTGAAACCTTAGCTTATCCACATCTCTCATCTGATTAAAATAGTTTTCAAATTAGCCTTAAATTTACTAACACATTAAAAATGCCTCTAATTAGCATTGATATTTCACAGATCCGTAGAATTGTTAAAATCTTTGAACAATTCGGAAGAAAACATATTAGACCCATCAAATTCCAGTGACGGAAAATCATTAATGGCACCTGCAGAAAAATCATCGGTAAGATTAGGCCGAAAATTATTAAAAGAATGTAGAAGATGGCAAAAACAAACCAGTGCAGATCAGCCAGAAGAGGTCGTTGAGAAATATACGAAGAAATGTGAAGATTCTGAAACTATTGCACCTAATCCTAATGAAAATGAAAGTAAATGCTCAACGGAATCTACTGAAGGTTATCAAGATTCATCGTTCGAATAATGAACGATTTACGGGATAAATTAAAATTATGTATATGGAATTAAGTCATACAATATTACCGAAGTAAATAATAAGGTTTGCATTAGTAGTAATGTCAACTTACTATGAAATGTTTCAATATCAGTTAAAATCGAGATCAATTCAAAATAGAAGGTATTATATTGTTCGTAACTATTTGAAGCGATTTAAAGTTAAGTGCCATTTCCATGTAAATTTCAAATTCAAATTTATATTGATCACTAATTTTGTTAATTAGACATTTATACTTGTTTATCTATGATTAGACAATTAATAAGCAAAATAGAACAGCAATTTGCTTACAGACACAACTCTATCAGCTCTTGAAACTTTATAACAATAACTCTATAATATGCCGAAACAAACCTTCTTGCAATGTTGATTGTTTTCTATTTCTATTATTATTAATTTAATATAAGAACTATAATTTTTATAGTACGTGGATATTGTATAAATATGTAAATAGTACGAAATCACCACTGTTGATTCACCAGCGACAAAGCTAAAAAAACAACGGAGAAAAAACTTGAGCATACTTTCTATTTTAATGTTAATTCATAATCAATTCCTTGTTATTTGATAGAAAAAAATCTATATACGGTTATGATGAATAACAAAAGCTCTATAGATATTGTAATTAGAATTACTAATTGTTGGTTGTTTATAAAACATACAATTTTCATTGCTATTATATGGGGGCGTCCAATAATCGTGTGAGGTTTTTAGGGAGAGAGGGGTTGAAAAAAAATCACCAAATATCACGTGTATTTATTTTTTGACTGAATTAAAGAAAAACCAAACATTTTCAGAAAAAATAAAAAAAAACAATTTTTCCTCGTAACTAAAATACACGTGATGATTAGTGGGGTAGGGGGGCTAATTTTAAGTATCACCAAGGAGGAGGGAGGTCCAAAAATCCTTAAAAAATCGATCACGTGATTAATGGACGCCCCCTGAACCGTTCACATAGTAGCAGAAAATATGTTATTTGTATCCACGAGTATACTCGTCAATAAACAAAATTCTGCCAATTCTTCATGACGAGTATATTCGTCAATCACAGTTAAGTGGTTAAATAGTAATAAACGCACATGTTGTAATCGTAGATTAGCCTTAATAAACAATTATGTAATTTGGCAATATTCGAAGAAAAATGCTCACGATCATATTATAAATAAAATATTTGTGAAAATGAAATATGGTATAATCAAATTTTAGATAAGATAATTAGATCATAATAAAAATTGGAAATAAAATGTTACTATATGGCTTTCTCAATGTTGAATAATTACAGCATTTTCTTTGATATTTTTTAACTTCCCGTAGGGTAATTATAGTAACGGGCCGAAAATCGAAAATGAAAATTTTTGCGTATCTTCACGTTTTGAAGGTCTCTGAACATTGAACAACAGAAAAAATTGATGTGTGTGTGCATGTTTTGTATATCCGCATTTTTTCGTTAACGTTTTCGGGCGCATGGATCAACCGATTTGAATGGTTAAAAAAACATTCGATTCCTATTGATAAGGAGATGTGCTGGTTAGTTTTTGGCAAAGGCAGGTTCAAGAGATACAAAGCAAAGAGTACAGAAAATAGAAATCGAGATTTTGAGAGAACGGAGCATCCGATTTGAATTTGTAATGATTCAATTTGTAATGATTGGGAGAAGGGGTGATTAGTTTTTGGCAAAGGCAGGTCTGGCCATTTTAAAGATACAGAGCTAAATGTGCAAAAAATGGCAGTTTTTGAGAGAACTAAGCGTCCGATTTGAATGATTCAAAGAACTTTCTGCTTGTTTCAACAGAATAATTGCTTTTTAAAAAAAAAATTGTTTCAATTTTTTTTGTATATCGAAAATAATTCAGATTTTAATTTTAATTCTGACTAAAGTTCTAATATACTTTAAACAAATAATTTCAACTTTGCAAGTCAGATTATATAATTCTTATAAATATGAGAAATCAATGTTACAATATTTATAGTAATCTATTTGAAAACATTTAATATTTCTCGAACATTTCGTTGCAGGCACGATGCCATACACCACTAGTTTACATTTAATGTAGTTGCACTTGAGGGTTCTATAAGCTGGTTTGATGATATTACTTAACTAACTATGTCAGTTCCTCCACCAGCAATGTCGGAAGAGGACTATTTTCACTTGGAAACATAATTCTATATAAATTTCCAAATGAAAATCGATGTCATAACGGCTTGACACCAGGTTCGAACCTGGGACCTCTGATTCAAATCCCATCGCTCTTAATAAAATTGATTTTATTAAAAAAAACTTGGCACAACTTTCAATTAAATGTACATTTAAAAAGATATTTTCACTAGCTATTAGTTGAATCATAACTAATTTATGAAAAATAACTAGGGCATATCCGGGCCCCATTACGAAACAGACCGCACATGGATTCCGATTTTCGTACTTTGAACTTAATTTCTTCGAAGTGATGTGACTGATTCACTCTTAGTAGGTACATTACTCTGCAGAAAAATGTTGATGATGTGAAAGTTACCTTGAATTCAAAACGTACGGTAAATAATGAGACTCTTTAGCAGTAGAATATCATAAACGTAAACAAACAAATTACTATTATTATTCTATTATGCTTATAATAACGTGTAATTTAGTTTACCTATATTTCAAAGTAATGTGGAAGATCAGCGGACGGCATTTGTAAGTGCATTGTGTTGTATATATGTACTTTAATCTTTTTCAGGATTAAAGAATACGGTTTGTTTAGTTCACTTACAGTTTACAGAAAGAAAATGCTTGGCCGATCTTCGCGCCCAACTGACGACAAGTTTCAACTAATGGATTTAATTTATTTTAAATCGGTGTAGCCATTTTTGAGTACGTCAACAAAGTTCAAATTTTAGATTACATACATATGCACACACAAATTCATTTTTTTAATTTTGTTTCAGGCGATTCACAATGACTTAAAACGTCGAGAAAACAAAAAATTATCACATCGTATTCTTTGAGACTTGTATCAGCTTTATAAACTATCATTGATACAAAGTAACAGATTTTAATTATAATCCATAAAAATTTGTGAATATACATGAAGGAAATTTAGCATTAACGTGATACTTGACTTGTAATTGATCGCTCTCAATAACTCAAGATAAATAAACAAAATTCCATATTAACTGTTAACACAGCATTCCACTGAACATCCGATAGAATATTTGCACAAGATTATAAATACATATACTTAAATTTAAATTAACAAAAAAAAACTAATAAATTTTTCTCCCGTTGAATATGTTTTTTTTTCATAAATGAATTATAAAACAATATTGAGATACTAGACTAAATGTGTATATAATATGAACACTAATGCAAGTTATTAATCTTGAAAAAAAATTAATGTTGCTTGATTTGAATTAAAAAAAAAATGGAAAAATATTCTCTCATTAGCGTTATCTTAATTTATCACTTTCCCGTTAGCTTGCTTTAATTATACTTTTTTAGGTGTAAATTTATTGTGAATTATGAATTATACAATATTAGAAATATAAACATATACGTGAAGCATACATTACATGAGATAGTTAGTTAGTTAAAACTTTATTAAATCATAGTGATTTAGTAACAAAGGATAGTTCATTTATTAACAAAATTAAAAGCCAAATCTAGTAAATGCTTTTGTTTGCTTAGAATCATTACGAAATTTCCACAATAATTCCCCCAATACTATTACTTTTTACGTCTCATCCTCGACCAGCTTGATGTCAAGTAGTATGATATTAGATTTTCACAAAAGATTATAGATCCTAAATCTAATCTCAAGTAAACATAGTTTTTCAAGAGTATTGATATATATGGTTTAAAAAAAGTTCAAAAGACAGTAAAGTGTAGTAAAAAAAATATGTCAAAGTAGGAAAGGATAACTATAGTTAGGTTGCCTTCCAAACAAACCATGTTCTCAAGATAGCAAAACAATTGTTAAATGCCCTCATAATGTAGGTCGATAGTAATTAAAATAAAATATAAAAAAATCGTTCATGTTGTCAGACTTATATATTATATAACGTATTGTACATACCAGTTTGAAGTCAAACTTCAATAACATATTTTTAAACAAAAACCATGTCATCACGTCATCTAACCTATATAATCATCTAAAAACAGAAAACAGAATTCAATAGTATTTAAAATACTAGCTTTTAAAATTCAAAACATCAGTATATTTAAATATATTCGAGTGAATAAAAAACAATTCTTTAATGGGAAAAATGCACAGACATTCGGGAGTTGAAGGTCTACTACCATTAGATCAAAAACAAGTAAACTATAAAAAAATAACGATATTTTGAAGTAAAAAAAAATAATTAACACTTACGGGACGGCACCGATTTCAAAACAATCTACTGTACCAGCTGCGTACTTGAATTCATTGTGTATGTTATGCAATTTGTTTGATAAAAATTGGTGATCATTGAAGGACATACATTTATAATATTAATTTATTTTTAATCATTTGATAAAGAATGGTGACGTTCAAATCAATTTCCAAAATGCACTGCTGGGTTTGACATGTTTTGCAATAAAATGTTGTTCGCCGCCTGACTCCTAGTGCTTTTCCGTCAGAACAGACAATACAATCCCTTTTTCTTTCTCTCGCATTTAGAATATGCCACTGATTAATCAGTATATTTGTTCATTTTTGTGCTGCCATAATGGTTTGTTTTTTCTATTATATTATCTAATAAATAATTTGTAAAATATAAAGTAAAATAATCTATTGGATGCCTTATATTGCTTGGTATTTGTAGTCGAGGTGATTGTTGATGTATGTCAAACTCGATTATTGAAGGAGAATCGGCACATTCGCTAATGTCTTTCCGCTCTTCATTTGATTTGTCGAACTTCTTCTTGATTTTTTGGTTGGATAATATCATCATCACATTCATCACTATCTTCGGTGCGAATAGTAATTTCGCAAATTTGTCTGTATGATCTATGAATGTCTATTCGAAACTGATCTTTACTACCGCTTAATTCACAAAATTTACCAGTCGTTTTGCGATATTTAAAAGCGCTCGGTTGTTTTAAATATTAAAAAAAGACTATATAGCAAAAAAAAGACTAAAAATACTACTAAAATAACTTAAAATCATTTTCAAAATACAACACTGTTTATCACTGCTATATGTAATTTATTCAACTTTTCGATGCAAACTGAGTCATTGTTTATAAAATAGCCTGTGCCTCACAGAGTATGTTTGTCCACTCAGGTGGACAGCCGTCCCCAAAGAGTTAAACAAAATCATTTTTTCAGTTGATAGGTTTTTTGATTTTGGGCTTTAATATTTGGTTTATGATGCCTCAATATGAATTTTAAGTACATATAGGTTATTTAATTGTTTTGTAAGATGTATTGTTATTTTTTAAGTTAAATACAGCAGTTTTTTTTTGTAAACTCTGTAAACGCTGACATGTGTTTGGGATAAAATGGACTGAAGATCATTTGTGTACCCCTTTGTGCAAAGATAGATAATAGTACCACGAATCTCAAAGACAAATCAAATATTAATAAAAGACTAAATGAATATTAAATGTAAGACTAAAAGAATAATTAATTGAATAATTATCATACCCCAAAAGTCAACATAAAAATTCTTAGCCAAGATTTGACCTATATATTATGAAAACACAACACACCTACTCCTACACTTGAAGCAGTTGGACAAAATAAACTCTTAAGTGTTAATAAATATTAATTTGAATACATTGGTTCTGAACAACTAAACGACTTTTGAACCGCTACGAATAACGGCGATATTCACGGGAATAATTTTGAAACTGGTTAACGCCTGTTTAATTAATTTCATTCAATAACTAGAGCATGTTTGGAATTGCTGTTAATACATATTTAAGAGTCCAATTACGAACGATTTAATCAAAACATGAAAGTTGTTATTAAAAAATATAGTGTAAATTTGCAGTAATTATTTGGCGAGGTGACAATTTATAAACCTACTCGAATCTTCATAGAATGATACGCTTCATTTTTTATATATAGCTGATAACAATGAGATGATTATACTATAATCATTATAGTTCAGTTATTTCTATTATTGGAATTAGAAAGCACAACTTTTTACGTGGTGATAATTTGGAAGTTAATAAGTAGAAAAAGCAATTGTTTTCAACGTAATAGTGACTCATTAAGAACAATTGATTATAATTATATATTTATTAAATGAATGACGACATAAGCTCAAACAACTCTTGCAAAATTTTGGTTTGTTACAGGTATATATGCAAGTTTAAGAGCGCTTTAAGAGGGAAATTCTGATACTCCAGTCATTATAGTAAGTTTACCTCGGAATTCGAGATACCCAGCTGTAAGTCTGTAAATACTTGTATATTGACACCACACCATATGTAGGTTTTGAGACAACATTAGGCTGTCAATATACAAGTATTTACAGACTTACAACTGGGTATCTCGAATTCCGAGACCTAATTTAAGCTTAAATGACTGGGACTATGAATAAATTTGGATACATCAAACATCATTCATTCGGTTTACTTTGGCGCAGTATGAAGAAGTCATGGATTTATCGAGGAAATTATGAAAAAACAGTATTATTTAATATCTGTTCAAAACAATAAAAATATTATAATGCATAAGATTTCAAAATGTATAAGTTTTGATCTGCTTCAGGATATATTATAATGATTGCCAAAATTGAAATCGCTAGATATAGAGAAAACAAAAAAAATTAAGTAAATTCGTATAACAATCTATGCTTCAAAATTCCAATACAAAGATTTCGTATGGTATATTTTTATAATTTTGACATCAGTCTTCCAACATCTATTTTACTCCTAAGACTATTCATGTGGAAGATAAGAAGAAGCAGACATTATTGTGTGATATGTAATAACCATAGTTGGTAATGTTAAAAAAATGGACTAACAAAAAATAATAAAACAACATAAATCCAAATTCTAAAACAACAGTTCTACAGATTTGTAATCCTTTCACCGGTATTATCTGGAGGAGGTTTGGAAAGGTTACTGTTAAATAGAATTATTATTGTTCCTTAAGAAACGACGTAACCCCAGCATTAGTTTGGTTTTGGATCAAGCAACTTGAATAATTCAAGAAATATTGGATTCTTACTGATGGCAAGATGGAAACGGATGGAAAGATATGTTTAATTGTGAATTTATCTTAGATCTATATTGTCCAGTAAAAACCGATATCACCAGCCTGGGTTAGTGCTATCGAACCTGGAACCTCGGTTTGCAAGTGCCTAAGCTTTTATCACAGAGCTACGGATAAGTCCATACATATATAAACAATATGCTTCAAAATTTCAATACCAAGATTTCGTATTGCATATTTTTATAATTTTGACATCAGTCACATAGACGTTGGAAGACTGATGATCAATCTTCCAACGTCTATTTTACTCCTGAGACTCTTAATGTGGAAGATCTATTTTTAGACATTATTATATAGTATATACTAAACATAGAATGTTTAAAGCATAAACAATAAAAAAATAATCAATCAACATGAATCCAAAATCTAAAACATCAATTCTGTAGACTTATATACCTTTCACAGGAATTATTAGGAAGAGATTTGGAAAGGTTACTGTTAAATAGAATTAGTAATATTCCTCAAGAAACATTGGATTTCAATTGATGAGAAGATGGATACGGATGGAGCGATATTTTTACTTGTGAACATATTTTAGGACTATATTGTCTAGTACAAACCGATATCACTATTGCTTGATATCAGGATATGTGCCGAATGGATCATCTAACCTGAAAACTTGGTTTGCAAGGGCCAAAGCTTTTACCGCAGAGCCACGTGAAAGTCCAAACATAAATAAAAAATAACTGATCGTCTAATACATAATTATCAATTTTATAAAAATAATCTCTATATAAAAAGCTGCATAAACCTCATTTTGGTGTCAAGCTAGTTATGATGTAACGAAACTACCGTTGCATTTCTTTGCAGTCGTAATATATGCATTTAGTAACACATTTATGTAACTGTCGATGAACAAATGTATAATTCTTCATTAATAGTGGATAATAGTGGATATACGGATAATACCGTATACTATGTATTGATTATGTATTGCGCTTATGTATAATTGGAAACATATTCCTTTCTACTTTATTGTTTTTCACAGCCGTTATTTTTTTTTCAAATATATAATAATTTAAGAAATCTAATATACTTGGCATACTGTACTATATATAATGAATTAGATTAATTAGCAGCTGTTTATAAAATATTTTTACTAGTGTTTAAGTTCTTACCACTGCGCCAACTTTGTCGCAGATTGTTTAAATATTTATAATATTACTCTTGTTATTTTCAATACACAAATCATATATTCCTACATTAATATCAAGAATAACAAAAACATGCCATATATGTGAGAATATATATGTAAATAGCTTGTATATATAAAAAAGCTCAGTTGTAAAATGTAATGCATAAGCTCAGAAGTAAAATAGTAGTATATATACTACTATTTTACTTCTGAGCTTATGCATTACATTTTACAACTGAGGTTTTTTCCAACTTGTAAAGTTTATTCCACGGTTTATAAGCACGTCTAAGTTATTCATTTTAATCATATTTTTTAATTGACAAATTTACACAATAAAAAGTACTTATTGTATAATACGTGGTAAAAAAAACTTTTAAATTTACAATAATCCAAATCATGTAGATAGAGATATACGTCTAGAAATATTATTACTGCTTGCATTGTTATAGTCACAATTATTTAACAAATTATATTTATTTAAAAACTTTCAAGATTCCAAAAGTCATTGTTCTTAAAGAAATAGAAAGATGATAATATTTTATCAAATTATGGAAGTACGAAGCCGTGACGAGATTTATAAATAAACGTGCCAGTGAAAAGTAGAGCATTTAGGAACTACTTGAACACGATATGTACTTATGTAAATAAACATGTTCGGTCTTTACTTATTTTATAATTTAGCTTAAAAAATTAGTCGAGCTTGCTAGAAGCCAATATTCCAATAATAGTACAGTATTATAGTATAGTATCACTACTGTACTTAAGGGTGTGTTCTAGTGTAGAGGCATTAATTTTTGGTCATTTCTAAATTATTGTAAAAAAAGGCAACCAATTTTTTTACTATAACTTTTTCTTTAATTTATTTATAAATATTACAAGAGTGCAAAAAAAGTTAAGAATTTAAAAAATTATCAGTTTCTGAAGTGGGGGTTGAAAAAATTGACACGTCACCATGCCCATGATTGCAACCCACCTAGTAATTCAACATGAAAATGAAAAAAAAAACATTACTAATCTAGAATGTTGTCGCTATGATATATACTACAAACAAATAATTTTTTTCTTTACAAAACGGCGACTGTTTGACAAAAGTCCGTTTTTCAACCACCGTCCGTTTTTTTCTTGGGTTTCTCGAATTTTTAAATATAGTAAACATTGAAATTTGGGGATAAATATACTACATACCAGAGATGAGTCTATAAAGTAGATTCTATGAGAACTTGAATTTTGGTGAACATAGTAGGTATATGTAAATATTTTAGATGCATGATTAGAGTGCGAATTAGAAGGTATAATTGTATAAAAATAAGTTGCTGAACTTGCCGATTTTTAAATAAATGGTATATACAAAATGAATTAAAATCCAAATTCTAGCTCTAAACTTATCAATTAAAACTTATCAATCACAACTTCTATCAACTTCAACATTTTTTGCATTTTTATTGATATGAAACCTCCATTTAAGAAAGTGTAAGTGATTCAAGATAATTATTTTAGATATTTTCAGGACTGCTTATATTGCAATAAATATATCAGAAAACAGGACAATAATGATAGTATGAGTTTTCAATAATCCAATAGTATTTTATATGGGTACTTTGTGAAAACTATATTCCAAATGTAATCATATCGGAATACTCTTACTTTTCTTATATAGATTGAACAAAAGTAATGTGAACAATAGAATAAAAAAAACAAAATCATTTTAAATCATTGTTCTTTATATAGAATTGAACAATGTGCCAGTTTTGTACGAATAACAGTTTACTTTTGAGACGTAATTGTTAGCAGTTATGTGTACTAATTAAAGAAGTTCGATATCTTTGAAGTCGCACTAACGTTGTCTTGATCAAATCTGTGATATATATATATATATATATATATATATATATATATATATACATACATATATACAATATTATAACCCTTAGGTTGGTCTAAAATTATTTAGTACAAATATAATATGGCTAAAGACCATTGTAAAATGTATACGATAAAAAATAATAAATATGAGAATGCATTTCCTGGATATGTGATAGGCAATCATCATTTTTATAAACAGCAAACAGAACTAGATGCTCTATAAGCTGCCGTGAACAATGAGATTTCCGAATTACTATTTTGAGAAAAAGAATATTTTGTAATGGTATTCTCTATTATAATCAAAGTGCGAGTTTAAATAGGCAAAGCGAGCTTAAAAAGCCAAGCGCTCATCCCAACGCTACGAAACCTCCTTGATGCCAATATGAAAAGCAATCTCATAATAAAACAAAAACTCTATCAATACGTTATATTAATTATTATTAACGATATTTTGAAAGGCTTTTCAGTGTTTATACATTAAAAAAAAATTTCCAGAATGGAACGATATATCGTAGTAAAAAAGCAAACTCACTGACGAATATCAATTAGATGAAATTTAATTAGTACAATTACTGAGCATTGAGTCGTCTACTGACGACGTTGTTGTTAAAAGACGATACATTGATCGTCCTTACTCTATCTGAAATATAATTTTATTTTTTATACTGAATGCTATTAAAATACAACCCTACAGTCGTTATTCTAATTACGATATTGCAGCAATTTCAGGCAGGAGTTTATTTCATATTGCTATCTATAATTACAAATAAGAACCGTTGTCACTACTGCTCGACATCAGGTTGCTCGAAGCGAGTATCAAACCCGGGATCAAGTCCCACCGCTCTTAACCGCTTGTAGTTTAAATTGTAGCATAGTATGCATTTATCTCAAAAAAATTATGAAAGATTTTCTATTTCATTCTGTATTAGAATACTTTTATTATTTTTAAAGAAGATTATACAGCATAATTTGATTACCTATTAAGAAAAATGTTTAACACAAAATTATAAAATCAAAAAACCTTGTTTCTATTTCTGTTCTACAACACATTAAAAATTGCATGAAAAGACAATGTAATAAAGGTTCATTTTTAAATCCAGTCATAAAACTAGTGTTAATTAATCAATACCGATACTAAGTTAAAAAAATTATATTTAATAGTTAATAGCTGACGAGCGTAATGAAAATTAAAATGTATAAAAATATTATAAATTATGGAACAATAATTGCTACTTAAAATCCAGTAGCAAAATCAATAAAATTTTGAAATATGTAGTTATATTGTGATACGATGAATCAATAGCGAAAGGTCTTTAATATGTGTTTCAACGAAATATTCCTATAATCTTAACAGCCAGTAATGTCTGCTAAGTAAGTAAAATAATTCCTTCTCTTCGACAAGCATTCTTGAGTTGCTCCTACTTCTAGACGAAGAGCTAATACAAATATATATGTATTTGTATAATTTCCAAGTATTTTCCACAGATAAAAAATTTAAATGATTGTTTTTTTTATTAACTAATAAATAATAAAAGTGAAGTTTTCAGGTTGATATCATTAATCGGAAAAAAATATTTTGTTGTATAAGAATATTATACAACATAGAAAAACAAGTAATTGTCTATTTTATAAACCATCTCACTACTGGATAATTCATTATTTGCTTTATTAGAGATACAGAAATAACAGAAATAAATTGTAATTATTGCTTATAATAAGTCACAATCCGTTATTTACCATCACAAAGAACAACTCAACAGGAAAATCATCTGTTAAAAATTGGCTTTTATTCAATCCATTATTTTAAACGAAGACCTACATGGCGGATCGAGGGTTCATTCCCTGCCACGAACAACCCCAATATCGAGCAGTAGCGATATCAATTTTTACTTGGGAATATAGACCTTAAATATGTTTTCAAGTGAAAATAGCCCTTCCAGAGCATTGCTGCACCAAATAAGTCAGCCTTATTAGATCAATTCTAATAGTAAAATAATCAAATATGTATGGAACTGTTGGGTTACCATCTGCGATGTAAGGAGAAGTTCAACAACTTATAGGACGTAAGGTCCTAAAATATAAAAAAAATAGTTTCAAACATTTATGGGCCAATTCTGCCGTAAAATAAACCAACGGAATGTTACCTTGCTTTTTTCCCTATAAAATGGTACTAAAACAGGCAAAATGCTATGTATTTGCTGTGGAATCAGGCGTTTTAGATACATGATAATATTATAACCATAGATAAGGAAATTATTATAATATTAGTCTGTTTTATGGCAGAATTGGCCCAAAAATCTAGAATCTCAATACTTTAATCTATTAAGTGATCTATTCGACGTAATAATATATTTTCGTCTTCCTTCATAGAAGAGGATAATAGTCACATTCATATCAATCCTATCTAGTATTTAAAAACAATCTACATTATCAATTTTCTTCAAATTATGTGATCATTTCCGTATAATAATATATTTGTTTTAAAAACTCTGATTATATCCATAATATCAAATAACAATAATAATAATAGTTATTTGATATGTAACATACATATATTCAAACATTCATAATTTTTTTTTTTTTAAAAGTAAATTTACCCAAGAATATCACTTTATTCCATACACAAATTTTCCTAAAATTTTGTTTTTTACGGATTTATAATTTTGAAAATTACTTGCAATCATTTAGGCTATAATAAGTATCAAAGTAATAGAATCAAAAATCGAATAAACTTTGAATAAATGTGAGGTGCTGCACTCGAATTCGTAACTGATTGTGAGTTATATACCAATACAAATAAAAAGACTGATCACATCATCTCACAATGTAGTGTCAAAAAATATAATCAATATACTTCAAATAATAAGTTATGGCAAATACGTTTAAGTGAGTAAGTACAAAACTATCAGTTGGAATAACCACTATTACATGGGAATCTTCATTATCTACGTTAAGTAACTACATAATCATCTGTTGAAGTCACAACTACTCCGTCGAAATCACCACTATTCGTTTCAATCATTTCAAGTATTCAGTAAATCTTAAGCCCATATAGCAGAACTACACTCTACTGAAAGCCGAGAAGAATAAACTAAATGATCATACGAATTTTATAATATCGATTTCGAAACAATTCGTGACTAATCGATAAGTCATTACTACCATAAACATACCCAATCCATTGACAATCTTTTGACCAGCAATCATTTGCGCATTCAATTCTTAAAAACTCCCCAAGAAATCTTCTACCAGCTCTTCCTCGAATACCATTTCTCTACTACCTTCCTTCTTCCTCTTCTGCTGGCGATGTCTTCGTGGAGTGCCATCGCGGTCGACTTGCGGCACACTGACCATAATGTAGGTCAACGTATAAATAGTCAAGTTCATGGTGAGAACAAGTTTATTACGAGAAGAGGTAGCATTTGAAATACACCGTAGTACGGGGTGACTAACATTTTAGTAACTTGTTGAGTGTTAGGCATAACAGTTGGATTTTCTCATAGTTTTGGTTGAATTTTCCGAAAAACTAGTGTGAACGTGTGGATTTCGATAAATTCGAGAAATAATTTAAAAGGTAAGAAATGAAATATATGATGTATTGGATAGTAACATCCTAACCAAATGCGGTGCAGTATTCAATAAATATACCAATAAATGAATAATATCCTCAACAAGTAAAAACTTGCAGTAATATTTGCGTAAAAATGGTAATATTAGTTGGTTTTTTACTTTCTTATGATTACCATTTCTTGGAAAGACATTCAATCAGTTTGTTGACTAATGTGCAAAGATAAGATTTTAAAATACTACCCAGTGGTCGTCATTTTAAATGGTAATGATATATAATTAGCTATTTACACGTCGTAATTTCATTTTCTTCACATATTCTATCCTATCACATAATTTATAATTTCAAAGTAATAAAGTTTTTTTTTTATTATTAACTATTTCATTTACAACTGTCCAGTAAAAGACATTCAGTAAATTTGATGAATTTACAATAGTCGGCCGAAAAGGGACATTGTATACTACATTGGCATGTTGGAAAAAACAACTCAGTAGTTGTTTTTTCCATTCGATATAAAATTCACAATATTTTATTGATAATTATATAATTTTAACTATTTACTTGTTGAATAATTTCTTATAAATAATTATTAAGTTATTTCTTAATAAAGTAATAAGTATTTCAAGATTCAAAAAAGCTAAGAAGCCTAATTTAATAAACGAATGTATCCAATGACAATGGTAGCAAATGAGTAAATTTCTTTAAATTTATTTTTCTACTGCTGATATATTGTCAGAAAAATATATCTCTCTTCAAAGATAATTCAATAATTATAGTAAAAGTATACTTTCAACTAATTATTTATTAATCGATTTTAATCTGTTAAGAATCCGATATTAATGTTGGATTATCAATGACTAAGAATGCATTATAGCGAAACTTTTGCTATATTATTAGAATACTGTGAAAGTTGAACACGAATTCGATATCCAAAAAAACTTAATGCAATGAATGAAATTTGCCTCGAGCTTTGAAAGAAATGTCTCATGCACGTGCTTCAATTTTTATGAATGAAACCAAATGTATCATAAGTGTAAAAAGAGAAATTAATTTAGGCGAAAGCTATATCAACAATGTAATACTTGTCTTGAAAATATATGTTTGCATATACTATTCACAAACTGACTATAGACATAGGAAACTTAATTTTTTTTAGATAATAGAGAATCCTTGAATGGCTTAAGATTAAAGGTTTTGGAATATTTATCCACAATTTATGGATCAATTTTTAGAAATTGGTATTCTACATTATTTTATTAACAATAAAGCTCTTCTAATTTATCTTTTCCCAGAATATCTATCTCAATTTCAACTAACAAGCCACAAACTCATTTCTCTCATCAAACATTTTCTTTCGAAGAAAGTCGAATAGTTTAACACGCCGGTATTTCTGGGTCAAATCAAATGCAATTTATCGTCAAAGCCAATGTGGTCGTTAATTGAATAATACGATAAAACCAATCTCAGCTATAAATTTAAGTATCAAAACATCAAAAACATGAAAAAGATACTAAAATGTAGCGGTACTAGCATTCTTCAGAAAGAAATGCCATCGTTCAATAAGAAATTTAAAAGAAGCTCAACTTAAAGACGTGCGCGCCGAACAAACATGGAATTTGCTTCACATTCACACACTGACCCGGATAAGAAAATGTACATTTGACGAGATGTGAAATGTGATTCATTCGAATTTAGTTTTACAATAATAATTAATGGATACCTAAGTACTGACACGCACAATGACACTATATACGGTAATTTTAATATCATGATTTTGGATATGGATATGTTTAATGATTCATGATGCCACAAGCCAATCACTATTATGATTGTGTGTTTGTATGCAATATCAGTTTGTATGTCAATTTAGTGATAGTAAAAATACTCTGACTCTCAAATGGTAAATTTATATTAATTATTGCAAAAATACGTTTAAACTATTATAGGTTGTGTTATTACGAATGATTATAAACTATATTCTTCAGTAAAAAACTTAATTTTAATTTAATATGCCATTATTATAAATACTAAAATTTCAATTACTCTAGCAAATTATCAAACCATTAATTAAAATCTCATTTATATACTATACGTTTATACTACTGAAAGTGAAGTAATAAATTTAATAAGAACCATTGACTCTTCGAACAGTTATTAAATATTGCTCTCGCAAAACCGTTAGCGGAAATTAAAATGAATGTTTAATTCAATTATTATTAAAACTGGAAATAATTCTAAATGAATATAAGTAACTGTACAAGTAAAATTCTATTACATAATCAGAACCGAATCAGATACATCATCTCGACAAATGAAAATGTAAAAAATTATTATTATAAAACGTGCTGTAAAACGTAAGGCTTTCGGTACTTTGATAAAATTGTTCAAAGACCAAAAAAAATGGATTTCGTATTTTGCTTTTAAAATGAATCGTTAAAAGGAAAAAATGGGTTCCGTATTTTGATTTTGAAATGAATTTTTGGATCTAACAATTAAGCCTAAAAATGAATACGAATCTAAAGTCAAATTTGAGGGTAAAAAGACAAAAAAAAATTAAAAACCGACAAAACCTCCGATCTAGTAATTCTTCAGCCCTGTAATTAAAATCTCATAATTTTTGTCGTTTCCTGGACTTTTTTATCTTTAAAGACAATTGAGTTTCAATTAAATGATCTATTAATTTGTGTTGGTAACATATTTACACTCCTTTCCTCTACGTAATCTGCAACATGTTTTCAATTGAATATCAGAAAATATATTTGCAAATTTCTGCTGTATTCTACAAAAAAAACTTTAATAGATCATCTAAGTCAGTAATTAATAGTCATTTAAGGCGAAAAAGGTCAGAAAATGACAGAAATTGTAAGATTTTAATTATCATGTTGAATTACTAGATCGGAGATTTTGTATTTTTTTTTAATTTTCTGCCATTTAACCCTTAAATTTGACTTCAAATTATTGTTCAGTCGTGAAAACTACATTGGAAACTTATGCCGCACATCTCAAATAAACATTATTTTTTTGGACCTGTATAATTTAAATGTAAACCATATTTATTAATAATATGAATATTATCATTTTTAATTATTTATTTATGAATAAACATACATTTATACCAAAAATTTGTAAAAATAACTCAATTTGCCTCCAGAGTCGAAACTAATTAAGATATTTTCATTAGTTGCTATTTTTTCTTCAAACAGATTCATCAAAAATAGAAAATTGCAACTAGACACTGATGGCAAGCTATTTTGATATGATTATAAGTAAATATATTAGTCAAATACATTTTCCTAAAATTTTCTTTCAATCAAATTTTTCCAAATAGACTTGCCGATTTTCACTCATATTACTAATTATAAATTACTACTAACTCTCCTCAAATAATGTGAGTGGAAATCGAAAAGTTCGTTACTTTAAAATCATGCATAGCCCATCTATCTATCATTAAACTATTATGTGATATTAGTGTTTCATAATATTTTCCTTATCGGTCACAAAATCTGTGAGGCATTGTTGTTTACATCGTTTTTCATATATAATGGGCATGAACCGATTACGTTTGTCATTAACAAATTTCTATATAACTATAATTTAGATCGCATATAGTGGATACTTTCTCTTACTATTTCCATGACGAGTTACAATAATAACACAATAGTAATGTTGCACACAAATCTAAACAATACCCTTTAGCCTCATCTAATAACACCATTGTTTGAACGGTTTCGCAACAATTTTAGGGTACTTATAAAATTAATTTAGAGAAATATTGTTCAGTGTTTATCAAAAAGTGCGGCAGAAGGTTCTAGATAAACGAGTGAAAAATTGTCCATAGTATAGGATTATTTCATACTGGTATGTTTTGTGCATAAAATGATCGACCGTAAAACTTTTATACATTATACAGTGCTCAATATTTAATAAGAGTGATTTTTTGTAATATTGATATCACGTAGTAAGAAATTTCTTACAATATTCCTAATTCTGAAGCCAAAGATTACTGTTACTGTTATATTTGAACCAATAACTGATAAAATCAGAGTATCACGACTCTCCTGAAAAAATATTGTACTTGTTCTCGGTTTTGTGATTCTTTAATGATTGTCTTATAATCTTTTTAAAAAAATAGAAGCATAAAAAATATATTATATTCACTTAAATATATATATATATATATATATATATATATATAGCTTCAGTTAAACAAATAGAAATCTGAATAAAAAACATACCTCCTATGACTCAACAACTCGAATATCAGCCAATCTGAAATAGATAATAATAAAAGTAAATTTAATAATATAATAGTAACATACATGAATATAAATATATGTTATATACTTATATACATATTGTTAAGGTTTTTCAGCCACAAGTCGAAAAAAAAGAAAGAAAAACGACTCGTGGCTGAAAAACCTATATGTTTTAAAGTCGATTTCAAGATTATATACATATATAAACTTATTTATTATTTAGGAATTTGAAACTCATGTTAAATAGCTTCAAAAGTTATACATAAATTGAACATGTTACATTTGAGAATAATTTTTAGTTATTATAGAGTTTAACAAATGTTCCAATTTCATAAATAATTTAAAAATTAAAAAAACTAAAAAACAATAATGAATGAAAAATTGAATTAAAACTGGATTCTTATACACACGTATGTATATGGAATCTCATTACCACGTAATGGCCATAATTACACCAAAGCTCTCAAACCTAGGTTGCAAGCTAATAATTTCTAAACAATGTGAGGTATTGTTTTTCAATTTTTTTTTAGATAGTTAAGGTCAATATTATCACCGCGTTTCGGCTTGACGTCAAAGTCTGGGACACCCTATAAATAAATTTAATCGACTAAAATTGTACATGGAACAAGACGTTGAATAATCAATTCAAATTCAGAAAATTCATAATTTCAGAAAGGATAATATACGAATAATTTCCTTAAATCACTTACAGCATTTGCTGTGTATGTGCAGATTTTTTTCACAAATATCTTATTTTAAATCTTGCTAATTATTGTTACTTCCGAAAAATTTACTTCAACTTTGTACGTAGTCGAAATTCCTTATTAGTACGATTGGATTCTCTTTCGCGGTCAATGTATCACGGTCAATGATTTACTATAATAATTGAATTAATTTAAATTATTTGTTTAATAATTATTTCAAATCAAATAAATTAATGCAAATGCACTAATATATTTATAATTTATAAATTAATCCATCATTTGAAGGAGAGGAAGCCAGAAGGAAAAAAGACGGAATAATGAAGAATTTATTCATTATTTAAATAAACATTGAAAATAATATGTTTTAGAAAGGTGTATGTCAGTGATACCTATCTAATCAAAGTAAATTTATTAATTAGTCTGATTATAAAGTATTTTATATTAAGCACATCTAAGAAATCGAAATAAAAATGAAAAATTTGCATCTATATTCAAGGTAGCATATCCATATCCATATCCATATTCTTATAGTATCAACATAATTTCATACATATTTATAGGAGATTTATAAATGCAGTCATCAAAAAAATTGTAGTAATATAGTCGATATAATTTCTTAACCAAATATCATAAAATTTGAAGATAAATTGTCATAAATATTTCTAATTATTAATAAAAAAAACGCGGTAAAAAATAATAAATCGTGCCCAACAGACTATATACCTAACCGCCGTTTATTATAGCTGCTAATAGATTTACCACTTATAGAAGACCACAATAGTAGAAAGTTCTTGTACTCAATAAACATGAAACGCTGCGTTTGTGTTGTACTTTTATCGCACAATGGTAATAGACATGAAGCTAATTGTCTTGTTACTCAAAATAATAATCAATCACTTGTAAAATTTCCATGTGATTCTAATGTATTTGAATATAAAAACGTTTTGCAAATATAAAATTTAGAATTTATTTAAAATTTGTGCCCCAAGGCTTTTTGCTACAAGTTTGATAAGTTTTACTTTACATTACTTTAAATATTTTATAAGCTCATAAATAAAAAATTATATTTCTTTTAAGAATTTTGAATTTTTTTCAACATTTTTGAAAATGTTAAAAACGTCTAAAAAAATTAAATATGGAAAATTTTGTATAATATCTGATTAATCTAATAATTGTTGAAAATATCTGATTTTAGACCACCAAATGCCATTTTTTCAACTTTTTTTTCTGGATCTCTGAAACCGTTGGGCCTGCCTTTGCAAAAACTTAATCAATTCTCCATTACGTCAACACAAGTAAAATGGTTTTTGTATCATTTCAATCGGATGCTCCGTTCTCTCATAAACTTAAATCCGATTTTCTGCCCTGAATCTCCGAAACAGCTAGACCTATCTGTCGAAAACTAATCAGCACCTCCCTACGAATTGTAATCGAATGTTTTTTAAATAATCTAAATCGGTTAATCGGCGCTACCGAGGTCGTCGACAAAAAATTGTATCCATACACATACACACATCAATTTTTCTGAGGTAGTTATATCAACATTTCAGAAATCTCAAAGGTAAAGAGATGCAAAAATTTTCGTTTTCGATTTCTGGACGATTAATATAACTTACCATACGGGAAGTTAATGTTTATTTCTAATTAGCCTTTTTATTTAATATAACTACATTCTCGGCACCACTTTAATCCGTATACCAAATAATTGTGATATTGACAACTTCCAACCAGAAGATTGGAAGCAGGCTTAGAAATCCGTTTGGGAAAATAATAGTGAAATTTCACTTCAAATATAGATAGCAATACGTTTTCAACTAAAAATAGCCCTAACACACCTTCAAATTAAAAAAATCCCTAGTAAAGAAATTCTAGTACAAAAATTCCGTAAAGAAAGATAGGCCAACTGTGGTTGCCTTCTCATCACAAAATCTTGTATCTGATCTTTCTGATTAATGTTCAAATAAACAACGAACAAAAATTACTACAGATGTAAATTCAATATCGCAATTTTCATATCTGTCATCCCAGTGAATAAGTTTATTTATTTATTTATAAATTATTTTCATATCTCAGTCAGACAAGTGTATCTGGTATGAGAGATTATGAAACAATTTTCTTATTTTATAATAGGTTGTCAAATATCTCCCTTCCGCCTTTTTGTATTATAAACCAAGAGCAAAAAAGCGGAAAGGAGATATTTGACAACCTAATATATACATATTATTTGTCTATTTCATTATACTACAATATAATATTTATATTAATTAAAATATCTATTCAATCTTCAATTCCCTTATAATATTTCTTTCTTCTTTCATCTTAATATCGTTTGGCAATTCATTATATTAAGTTGTCAAGTCAATTTTCACTATTTTGCAAAGCTTGATTTCTAAGTTCTAATACACGTGTAATATCGCGTATTTGAAATTTTTGGTTTGAGCTTGCTTCATTAACTTTTATTCCTAATGAATAGTTTTTCAATTTAATAATTATTTTTAGAGAAACATTTTTGCCAAAATTCGACTTAACCACTTATTCGCTGGGATGGCAGATTCACTGGGATCTCATTTATTGAAGTCAAATACTTCTTGGGAAACAATTCAGTTGCACAAAAACGATTAAATGTACAGAGATGCATAATCTTGTCTTCTAGATTCTACAAAGTATATTCAAATACTATTTGCATTCAATAAACTCTAATTTATTTTCCAGAAATATTGAGTCTTAAGAACCTTTGTCGTGTATAATAATTAATGCATATATTGAATAAAATAATGTCGAGATGTCCAACTATTTAATATTGTAGTGTCTGTTGTCCTGAATCACGACACAGTTTGGTAAAATACAGCATTCTCGCGTGCTTTCTCCGCCGGATGTTGCAACAACCGCGAGATCACGGTGAATTTACAATCGCGACGCGCTCTTCTACGAAAAGAATGCGGATGTTTCTTTGTCATCGGAAAATGATACAGGATGTTCGCGAATAGCTAAACAGTGATTTGCTTAAATCAATTGATTCACAGTTAACAGATTAATAAAGTGAGTAATTGAAAGCATTATGTGATTAAATAGAAATCTTCGTATGTGATGTTAAAACAACATAAAATTGTCGCTGAACAATTCCTAATATTATATTATATCTTTAGACATAATTATTAGTGAATATTTTAGCAGAATATAAATCAATAATATTTAAAACATCATTTTTTTAGAAAGTGCAAGAATATAATTCATTTAAATTTAATTTCTTTAAAAAGTGCAATTATTTTATCATCTTAAAAAAAATACAAATACAAAAAGATCTACTTATCAAAATAATAGGTAAAAAAATTTAATCCTATCGAGGTTCTTTGATGTTTGAGGTTATATGATCATCCTTAGTACGATTTTCCACATAGTCCGACAGTTTCTGCACTTTAAGATATATTGTACCAACCCGCATAATGAGCTATTTAGCATAAGATGCATTTTTTATCTGATCCCTTAGAAAACGTCTTGACTGAGATTGACAATATTTTCCAAGAATCCATAAATTAAATTTTTTTATAATTTTCCTTTTTATTTATTAACTTCTCGTAGGGTAAGTTATAGTAATCCCAAAAAAATAAAAAATGAAATTTTTTATATATCTTTACGTTTCAAAGTTTTCTGAATATTTTGGCATACCTTAGAAAAAATGGATGTGTGTGTGTGTGCGGATACAAATTTTTGTCGACAATTTCGGGAACAAGGATCAACCGATTTCAATTATTCAAAAAAACATTCGATTCCTATTATAAGGAGACGTGCTGATTAGTTTTTGGCATAGGCAGGTCTAGCCGTTTTAAAGATACGGGGCAAAAAGTACCTAAAATGGTAACTCAGTTTTTAAGAGAACGGAGCGTCCGATTTTAATAATTCAAAAAACATTTTACTTGTATTGATAAGATGAAGAACTGATTAAATTTTTGGGATGGCGAGTCCAGCGGTTATGGAATCTCAATAAAAAATAAGTTAAAAAAATGTCATTTGGCGGTCAAAAATGTTTATTGGGCATATGTACAGATATTTTATAGAGATTTTAATAATGTGCACAAATGTTTTTGGGTTTCATAGCAAGATTTTTAATTACGGCTCGGGCAGTTCTACAATTTACCACATAATTCGACAGTTTCTGCACTTCAACCCTAGTTATTTTATACTTTGTGACATCATCAAAGGTTATTTCAGAAAATATAAAACTCTAGTCTTAGCTATTAGTACCAAATAGTCTTTTTATTTTTACAAAACTCTCATTACAAAAATACCATCACTATTCAATTATTCATTCTTGTCTGCATGTACGCCTCAGAGGCGTACAGATACCATTCTATGGTTAAAATATATAGTATCAATCCGCATAATACGCTCTTTAGCATAAAAAGCATTTTTGGTCTGATCTCTTAGTAAACGTTTTGACTGGTTATGAGATTTATTGTATTTTCTGAAAATCCTTAATTTATATTTTTTATAATTTTCATATTTTTTCTTCATTTGCCTCAATAATTTTATTCATCTTATATTTGCATCTAAGAATCTCTATACAACGAGAAATTCCAGTAACACATTCAATAATGTAGTTCAATAATGTATGGAAAAATTAATACATTGTCACTTGATTATAAATGAACCATAACCCTCCATTTTTTTTCAAAAAAATATTTAGTTTTTCATTTATAATTATTATGGCATTTCAGAGATATGGAATCTTATCCTCTCAGTATTTCAGAAACGTAGAAATAATTTTAAATGAAAAACTAAACAAACATTTTTTGAAATATTTTATTTTTCAAAAAAATATTTATTTTTTTATTTATAAATATATTGTACGAAGCGAAAATATTAAGAGTAAGGTATACATATATATTCTGAAATATAAAAATAATTATAAATGAAAAATTAAATGTTTTCGAAAAAAAGAAGCTTTTAATGTATTTATAATTAAGAACCAATGCATTAATTTTTTTCACGCATTAAATTACAGTCATTAATGGTATTTGGCTTTGCGTTTATATAAATTAAATTTTTTTTTTAATAAAATAGTGGGTCAGGAAAATAGTCATTTAAAAGACCGCAATGTTCATAGGAAACAATAATGACTGATAGATATATAGATACCACCATAAACTCTGTACATATTAAATATTTAATACTTATGATATGGAGATTCATTGATAATATCGCTATGGAAATACGTAATGCTTATCGCTCTAATGACAAAAAATCAACATCAAAATTTCTTCTCATTAATAAGAGTTATCTATAACACTATATACAACTTCGAGTTCACGACCCGTCTAAACAATTATCAAAGTCTAAAAAAATTCTTAATTCTAAAAATTTAAAAAGTAATTCACAATCTCTATCTAAAAATCATTAGTATTCTGTAATGTAAATTAAATAAATTTTGAAACGTTGTTCTGTCGGGTTTATTTAAAACAGAAATTTCACAATATTGATTAATTTTGATATTATAACATTTATCAAACTTTGTGAAAATGACTGGAGTTTGGCATAATGTAAATATAATATTATAATCAGTTTAAAAAAAGGGAAAATTTTATATAAATCTGTGATACACCTATCCCTCTTTTATATGGGACACGTTTTACACGGTTTGTGAAAATAATTTTTTAACGAAATTTATTAATTTTGCATTTACACGGAACTATAAACAATAAACTATAATTTGCTTATATCTGCAATTACATTTCCATTGTTTTTTCTCAAAATGTTTTAGTCAAAATGCAACACCACGAAATGTATGTTACAGTTACGAATTCTTAGTAATCTATGATGCAAATATGTAGATAAGATGGAAATTCCACGTTTTATGATCAAAACTAATTTTTTTGTGTGTATAAGCCAGATTGTTTCAAATATCAAAACAAAGAGCATCATTGCTTTTAAGTAGTGCTTTATTATAATAGGTAGAGTAAATTCATTCAAGATGAACAAATAACAGAATCATTTTTTACAAAATCTTTAATTCATGAAAAAAAATATTGCTCAACAATTGCAGAAGATTAAGAAGAGAAAAATTGAAGAAAAAATAATTACCCTAGAGAGTAAAAGATTATATCTGTACAAACCAATTTCAATTTTGATTTATAAAGAAAATGCAATATTTAATATAGGTTTTTTTTTATTTGTTCTATCATTGAAATAAATTTTCTTATAATTTATTGAATATGTTTGATATTAATATTTATTTTTCGTTCATTGTATTAGTTGTTATACATCATATTATCATAGTGGTTTTCATTTAGCACGTATAATACACGTTGTTCTGTCGGGTTTATTTAAAACAGAAATTTAACAATATTGATTAATTTTGATATTATAACATTATCAAATTTTGTGATAATGACTGGAGTTTGGCATAATGTAAATATAATATTATAATCAGTTAAGAAAAAGAGTAAATTTTATATAAATTTGTGATACACCTATCCCTCTTTTACATGGTACTCGTTTTACACGGTTTGTGAAAATAATTTTTTAACGAAATTTATTAATTTTGCATTTGCAATACAAATATCTTCATTGTTTTCAATTAGTGTTTATTTATAACTGATAGCGTAAAATAGATTTTTATATTTGTTTCATCGTTGAAATAATATTGAAATTATTGAATGTGTTTGATATTAAATATATTATTATTTATAAGATTTCGTTCAATATGTTTGTTATTTATCATATTATAAAAACTGACAAAAAAGTGATTGTCGTTTAGAACGGTTTTTTATGGAACCTATCTTCCGTATAAAACGTGGGATAGGTGTATTCGTTATGCAACGAAAAGACAAGTAGACGAATAAAAAATTAAAAAAAAGAACATTTGTTCAGGCGCCATGAATGCGAATCTTTAAATTTGTCATTTATTTAACGGATCAGAACTATTTACCTAAGTCATTTTCATCTATATGGAAATCGATGGAAATTTCTTAAACCAAGCGTACTGAATCTATGCCAGAAGTTTGCGTTTAAGTTAATTTTGAACTGGAGCATCTATTATAACCGATAACGGTGGATATACGAAGTGTTTGTGCAATAATCTAGATCATCGCTGTTTGATCAACTGCGTGCAAGTTGCTACTCAATTCCAATTAGCATCCTACTAGAGTACAGACAGCCGGATGTACAGTTAGTGCAGTTAGCGAGCTTTGCTCTGCGATAGCAAAAGCCGTTACATTCGAAACTGATGTGACAAATGTAGACATTAGTGTTGGTATCTTTGTGACCTAAATAAATGAACAATTTGAATTCACTATTTTGCTACGGAGACAAATTTTATGGTTTAGTTTTAGAGGAATAATAAAATATTTATATCGCTAGTCGTATATTTATTTATTTGTATTCTAAGAAAGCAAAAAGGCTATAATAGAATGATACTGCTGATAGATTTGATTCTCAATGGTAAATTTGCGAGTGGTGTATTTTTTAACCCAATTTTTCGGGATGTTTGTACTGTTGTTCAAAGCGGACTCCTCAAGGTTAATCATAACTCTTCTCGTCCGTGTTCGCTATTTTGAAGTCACAATTGTTGGTTTCTGATGATCAATTGAAGATCAGAATAGCTATGATCATTGATATCTTGGCGCTGCTGTACGAGCCAGCAAGCCGCACAAATAATTACACAAAACATTGTAAGTTGTTCAACATTGTAAGCCGCACAAATAATTACACAAATCATATGCCGCAATAAATTGTCTGTATTGGGTTGTGCGGCATATGGTTTCGTTTATGTAGTTTTTACCGCTGAACACGAACCTCGAGTCAAAATTAAGGGTCAAAAATGAAAAAAAATAACGACAAAATCTCAGATCTAATCATACTTTTCCATTATAATTAAAATCTTATAATTTCTGTCATTTCCTGGTCCTTTTCATCTTAAATGACTATTGAGTTTCAATTAAATGATTTGCTGAGTTTTTTTTTTTGTATAATGCAGCAGTAATTTGCCAACATACATACATACTCTTCATTGTCCCTGGGTAATCTGAAAACATACTTGCAAATGAATATCCGAAAATATGTTTGCAAATTACTGCTGAAATCTACAAAAATAACTTGATGGATCATTTAAGTAAATACTCAATAGTCATTTTATGTAAAAAAGACTAAGAAACGGCACAAACTAGAAGATTTTGATTATCAGGCAGAAGATTTACTAGATCGGAGACGTTTTCGTTTTTTATTATTTTTTTTCGGTTATTTGCCATTAGACCTCCAATTTTGATTTTACATCTATGTTCAGGGATAAAAACTACATTGGAAAGCATATGCCGCACACCCAATAGAGACAACTTTTTTGTGGACCTGTGTTAATTAAAAATTAACACAATAACATATTTCTCAATAATTTAATCCAGAGTATTATTGAAGCAAAAGTCAACACACTGGATGTCGTCTATAGGCGAATCTCGTACAAAAAGATTGTCAAAACGATGTCGGCATATTATTCATTTAAAGTTATTTCAGAATTGAATATGACCTCTTGAAGATATAAATATTTCTTTACAATTATATTGATCCATTAAACTAGAATTGAATTTGCATTGTTTTAAGTGGAAAAAGAAAATGGTTACTTAGAAAATCTTTTATGTGAAAGCGAACAGAACAACTTCACTTTTGTTCATTTATCGGATATCGAATTTAGGAATTCTAGTTTCAAAAGCAAAATTGCCGGTTCTAGTGACTGGTATGTTCGACAACTTTCTTTGCTACATCCGATATTTTCTCTTTACTTGTTGCCATTATATAATACATTAAAGACCGGATCAAACTTTACACATGACCGAAGGATTAAATATATGCATGACTTTTATTTTCATTAGAAAACAAAAGAGTGATGAACTTGAAAATATTAATTCGTATGATATATATTGGATTGATGATGTGGCAAAACAACAAGAAAAGTAAACTAAGTTCAATTTTAGCCGTAGTATCACGAAGCCATTTTGTCATCATTATACGAACATTAAAAACTAGTTGTTATCGTTTCATGTAGTAGTCCACAAAGAATTTTCATTTTGGCATTCACCAGAAGTATACATATATAAATATTTCGAGATATATTTTAAATAAATTACTATTAGCAACTTATGTTGCTTTACACACTTTTGTTAATAACTGGTCATCCAATCAAACTTATATAATATTAAAACTAGAAATTGAATCCAGAAACTTAATATTAACTAACCATCCTACAACATTGCGAGCATGGCCCGCGCACGATGTTTGGGCCAAACGTAAATATAAGTAAATCGGGCCAAAAATAAATATTATATAAGTAAATATAGCCCACGTACTATAAACGGGCCAGAAGTAAATATTGCGGGGAAAGCCCGCGTACTATAATCGGGCCAGAAGTAAATATTACGGCCAAAGCCCGCGTACGGTAATCCAGCCTGTTTTAAGTCAAATATTTTATACGCAATTATAGACTGATGTAATAATTGTGGTAGATGCAAATATTACGAAATATTTATTTAAGCAAAATACTAAACTACAAAATTATTTTTATTTTTGTGACTCTACATTGTCTGTTAGATCCATATGTGCTTTGGAAAATGATCACAAACTCTGCGTAATAATCTGGTACAATTTTGGACCAGAATATTCAAATCTAAATCGTAGATTAGGAAGTTAACCAGTTAACTGTGATCAATGTTTACTGTGACCATATTGGCTATTTATATTTTAACTTTTGAAAAAAAAACAAAGTATATTTTGAATTTCAAGATATTTAGAATATTTGGAGGACATGCCGGAATAAAATAAATAGTTGAAAGTGGCATTTTACCATAAAATAACATTCTACCTTGATTCTGACAATACAAAATTGTGCGCACAGTTCAATGAAAGCGCCATAGTTAAAGAACGCGCTATTTTCTCATTTTTTTTAAATATTATTCTTCTATCATTAATTGCTAAATCACAATCTCAACTCTAGTATCTTTATTAATCACAGAATAGAACTAAAAACTGCACATTAAAAAAAGCATAAAATAAAAAATATTTAAATTAAGGCATTATAAACTTTTATAGATTTTAAACGCTATAGGTATTTTTTATGCCTCTATGTATTTTTCCAAAAGTCAACCATCATATGTTCGGCGCAGCATGTACGTAAAAACAACGACGTTTTATTGTTATGGTCATCGAGAGAAAAAATACAGGTTTGTAGCGCGGCGCACTTGAGCGATACTCAAGTTCGGAATGTGTGATATTCCCGGTCGACCCACATACCATACCGAGTCACAACATGAAAATATTTTTCGGGAAGTCTGTACCGTTGTTCAAAGCCAACACGAACACCTCAAGGTCAATCACAACTCTTCTCCACGAATCAATAATGAGACCACTAGTTTGGAAGTCACCATTGTTTATTTTCGATGATTAAATGAAGATCAGAATATGTATCATTATGATCTTCAAAGATCAGTTATAAAATTAAGTTAGCTGAAATCCGCTAGAACGCAAATATTACATAACAGTTGTGGCACATATGACATGAAAAAAACACTTATCTTTCCTAAATCTTTGTTGTAAATTATAATAACAGTACAGTTCTCAGATTTCTAACGGAGTTGACACAATATTTTGTTTGGCTAGTACTATCAAAGATAGGGGGCGTCCATTAATCACGTGACGTTTTTAGGGAAGGGTTTGAAAAAAATCACGAAATATCACGTGGGGAGGGGGAGGTATAGTAAGATATCACGTGTATTTATTTTTTTTACTATTTTTTACAGTTTTTAAACGTAACTAAAAATACACGTGATGTTTGGGGGAAGGGGGGTATTTTTGAATGTCACCATGTATAAGCAAGGGGGAGGGGGGTCTGAAAATCATTAAAAACTCGCTCACGTGATTAATGGACGCCCCCTACTAGTATAAATAGTATAGACACGTTCGGGGACAGTAAAAGTTTCAGCAAGGTACAAAAATTGATGGTCAATTTATTTTTAAATTGGTCATGATATCCGAAATTTTTTTAAACACTGTTTGTAAGGGTTGTTTGTAAGCATTCACGTCAAGTATTTCGCTTCTATTTTACGCAATTTGCTTGACCAAGCTAATTAGTGACGACGGGAAAAGATAACACAAAAATACCTGAAGAATCAATTAGAAATTACCTTGACAGTTATAATAATGACAAAAACGTAAGGTTAAAAAAATGAAACTCAAACTAATTGCTTGAAAATTTGACTGCTTTAGCATTCCTTCATCGTCCGATGAATGACAAAAGTCCTCACCCGAGTCCGCCATATTTAATAAATAATATATAAATTTTATTGTTATATACGATAGTAAGAATCTAAGGTAAAATTGATGTCAAAAGCAAATTCAAATTATCATCAATTATTAAATCGCCCATATCAGACAAAAACATTAAAAATTTCCAAATAGATTGATCTTTTATTAAAACTAACATTTATCAAAACAATATTTAAAATATATATTAAGATTTTGATTGCATATAGCTAAGTACGAGATTAATACAATATTTAATCGTTGAACTAATTTTAGAATTTGTATCATTCACTAGTAATTGTTATATTCTTCTTTTAAAACATCTGACTAGAAGAGCTTTCCATTACACGTCTTGATCTTTGATAAAACTTGAAAAAATAATTGAATTTGACTCATCATGAAGTATTAGAAGCTCATGAAAAGTGGTTTAATTATGAAATTTATTTAAAGTTTAGAAAAATACACTGTGTGCTTTGCATACGTAAAGATGATTCTGCGTTATTAAGGCTACGAACTCCTCAATTTCGCGTGTTCCAATTATCTTCAGCGCCTTTTTTACATATTTGTATCCTTAAATAGCGCGCAGCTTATTTTTCTGAACTTTAATATTTTTAAATATTAAAGCCTCGAATATTTTATGATGAAGATATATAACAATCCATCATCAAGTCAAGTTTTATTAAAATCCTAGACGAGCAACGAAAAGGCAAAAAATTGCAAATTTGCGGCATATGCTGGTTTTCTCGCATAATGTTCGTTTTGTGACAAGAATTATTTTTATGTCACAGTTTTTTTTTAAGTTCTCCTGTTATTAGGAATATTCACACTTTCAACTCGAAAGTGTGATAAAAAAAAACACTCTTGGACACACATTGCAATTGCAGAATCGCAGAAGTCAAAATAAAATTGCACATTTCGATGGTGTACTCACAACTGCATTTTATGCAAATAATTTGTAATAATTTGTAACAATTTGTAAAAATAATAATGATTTGATTTTGGATATATTTCAATTGATTCAAAACCTACAGAAAAGTAGGTCACGCGTTGTTTATAATTTAACGGAAATCTCCAATCAATTTATAAACACAAATCCAAATGACTCATTTGAACTCCATCAAATTTCTCACCTGTAACTGATTATCGACCTCGATCTTTCGCTTTGATTAAAAGCATTGATGCGCACACAAAACAATTATAATCATCAAAGCAAATTTATCATAAGAAAGTGACAAGCACACACATAAGGCAAATCAACGGGACTCGAAGAAATAATAGAAAACTGTCGTAGATGTACTGTTATTACATCAATAGTCTTGAACTAGTTAAATAAAACGTGCATATATGATGAGAGATGCTGCAGATTGCATGTCTCATTAATGTTAAGTTATGCAGAAGAATTTTTTTTGCTTATTGTTGTTGCAAAGAATGTGGGTCATTCGAAGTCACGTGTGGGTAACGTGGATAAGGCACGAAAGAAATGTTTCGGAAAAATGGGTCTTTCAAGGGAAAATTAATTGCATGTTAAAATATTTTTATTGCATATATAAATTATAAGAAAAAAAAGACCAATTCCGTCGAAAGTCTTTTTCTTGTGCCTTCATAGTTGTTCACAAATATACTTTCTATAAAACATCATTAATCCATTAAATAATCTATCTAACAATTTTCCTCACTGAAATATCACACTGCCCACTGGCATTTGTACAATCTTTCAAATCTTTTTGAAGAAAAAAATCCAACATTTCATGTCTTCGGTGAGTTTGTGAAAGCATAATTGACGTACCACAGAATTTTTCTATGTACTTTATTTATTAACATGTTTCAATAAGTGAAGTTTCTAAGATTTCATCAAATTTGACAATTCAAATATTAGAGATACTAAACAAAATTAATTAAAATGTTTATACATACCTTGCATTTATAGCGCTTCACAGTCTTCACTTAAAAATCGCGCATAATTTTGGATCAAAAAGTTGATCATGGTTTTTTCCATTAAATAATTGGAATAAATCAAATTATAATAACTACAAAACTATAGTCACATTTCCATCCGATTGCTTTAAAAAAAATCGGTTGAGGCAACTTTAATACAAAATATTTTAATTGCATTTTAATCACTGTGTTAAATTAGCAATAATTCGCGAAAAAAAAACTTTTCACTGATAAAATAAACACAGTAAATTCTTTTACTATTGTTGGATTCAAAGATTAACCGTCTAAATATACTTTTATAAATTAGCCGCTTTTGTGTCAAACTGAGAAAGAAAATCTTGTTCTCAAAACAATACACAACGACCAAAGTAGGTTGCAAGTGCAGGCGTTCAGCAACAAAGCATTTTAAATAATTCGAGTTTAAACAAAACTTTCTTAAAATGAACGGCCTCAAAAATGTACACGATTTTCAAGCCAACCATAAATCATGAACTTCATTTTAATTATACCGCGGTACAATTTGTGAGCTTTGCTTCAAATATCGAAGACATAAAAAACTGAAGAAAATCTTGGCACACATTGAACAAATTTTTCACCTCGCATGATTTTCACTTGAATACTCTTGATGAAAGAGTGAGAAATAGAACTAATCTTCTTGCAAATGTTTTATTTGCATGGAGAAACCTGAAATGCAGTTTATAGAAATATATTCCACGCAGTGAAATCATTTGCACGGACTAATAAACGCAACGTTTTCATTTACGACCGCAATTCACAAAAAAACGTCGTTTAAAATTATACTAACCATTTATATGCTTTGTAATATTCTTGTTTTTAAGTTGCAAAACGTCATTTATCAATTGATGCAATTTAATTGAATTCAATAATCCAGGATGAAGGTTCACTAATTACACATGGTAATCAAAACAGCAATTAGTTGACGAGCATAATAATTTAAAAAAATTCATAACCTCTGTTATATGTTGAATCTAAAATTCATATAAAAACACTGAAATTTGGGATACGTTACGGTGGCTAAATTTAAAACACTTGTTCATAACCGCTCGTGTCGTGCGAATTCACTTTGTTTAAAAATCCTCGAATCGAAACGTTAACTGCTATAATTACAGTTGATAAAACTTAATTACATTAATTATGAAATAAGTTTATTTGTTCGTTCTAAGCCATAATTGTTTTAAGTTTCTCGTGATAATTTTCTTCTTCAAAAATGTTTTTGATCCAATTAAAAATAATTATATAAAATAGTCAAGTAATTATATATAACAGTCCACATCTGAAAGAAGTAAAACAATATTTATGAACATTGTTTTATTATAAATTACATAAATGAGCACTTTTTGGAATTAGTACATAATATGTTATTATGCAGAATAATCTTTTTGACTATATCAATATATAAATCATTCATTGATAATTATTTTTCTACTTCATCGTTTGACAAATATATGTTCAAAATATATCTAATAAAGCATATATAAATTTGTAATTATAAAACTAAGACCTAACAATTTTGTTTTTCCCATAAATAATATCTACCAAAAATTTATCTTGAAAAAAAAAATGAATAAAATTCATTTAACTCATACTGTTTTCTTGATATTAACTGTGCCTACATGTGATCCTTACCAATATATAAATAAAGTATCGCTCTCCTTTTAGTCTTCTTTCATCCTTCGGAATCAGTAAATAAATATTTCGTTATTGGATTTAACTCATATCCTTCTTCTTTATTTCCAGAAACAATAAAGATGCATCATCAACAAAGCATAGGATGGGCCCTGGTGACCATGATCATTTGTTCAACAATCACGACAACACTCGGATATCCAAACCCGCCACAAGTAGCTCGCAGTCTGCCACAAGTAGCTCGTAGTTTACCACAGGCATCCGAGCAACAACTTGACCAGGACCACCAGCAACTATACCCACAATACAGGCCATATCCTCAGTATCAGGCGAGACAAGATGATGATCGCAAATTTGCCGAAAAACCAAATGCGATGAAAAAAGTTGCCCTGGATGATATAGACGACATCCAAACGAACCAAATACACGATGGAGGATTTTCTTGGTCTAACATGCTTGGTAAGTCATTCATTCTAATTTTATGGCAAGTTAAAGACTTGAGGAAAATAAAAAGTTATCCCAGTATTTGGATCAACTTATAAAAAATAGTTAAATCAATTCGGATAGATATTCAATTACAATAGACTATTAATTTTAAATATTGGTGATATAATATTAAGTAGGATTCGATAATTTCAATTTTAAGTTTTTTTTCAATCATTTTCATTTATATTTTTCAGGAATGGTGATGCAAATGATCTTCAATGGTGTTGGAGGTGGTCACAGCGCGCCTTCCAAGAGCGATAGCTTAGAAACTGATTCCATTGCCCCATCACCCTGGGCAAATATGCTTTCTGTAGGACTCAAAATCCTGACCGCAATCTTGGGCGGTGGAGTATCCAATGATGGTATTGACAAAGTTGACAATGGCAACTCCCCAATGCAGGTACTTCACACATATTAATCACATTGATTTTTTACTTCTGACCACATGCAATAAGCACATCGAAAATATTCTTCATACGGCACGCTTTTAGAAATCTTGTACTGATTGAAGTGGGTCACGTGTTTACGCTCAAAATAATAAGTATATACAAATCATAGAACAAAAAATATAAATATTAGCTTAGTCATTACAATAATATATGCACAACATGCACAAATATCAACAAATATTCAATATTCATACAGATTATTCAAAATTAATTTGTAATATTTCACTTATAATTCACATAACATAGCTTATACTCACCATAGTTTATAGAAACCACAACAATTTTGAAACAATGAAATAATAATCAAATATTTATATTTCAATTTGGAAATTCAAATAGCAGAAATATGTATAGAGTTTTGCAACGTTGGAACTGTATATAAGTATGGAATTTTGTTTTAAAATCATTTGAATATTCGTGTATGAAGAATGTTTCTTACAATTAGATAAGACAAGTATAACAATGTAATTCAATTTCACGTAGATAGCCTAATTGCTTCACACACCAATTTTCATTATTCAAAAATTACTACTCAATTTCAAATTAAATCATTAACTTCATATATCATCAGAACAAATATATGGAGATAATAAAATAATAAGTAATAATGATGTACATAATGATTCACTATTTCAAATAATCACGGTCCATTACTAACACTGCTCACAAAACTTCGTCAATGTAAGATGGAAAATCCATTCTGAAATGTGAAGAAAAGATGCTAAAAATGTTACATTGACGAAATGTTGAACATCACTAATGATCACAATCCCTTTGAATTGAACTAAACTGTTTGAGTAGTATTAGCCTACCTATCCTATCCGCTATGTTATCTTGCTTGCCGCAGGGTATTTTGGCGGCGGTGTTAGGCGCGGTTCTCGGTAGCAAAGATCCTGAGCAAGTGTCAACCATGGCCAAACAAGCAGGAGAGGTAAGTACATATGAAAATGGCGATTTTTTACGAAAAATAAAAGAAAATCGAATAACTTTTTAATGTAGATTATTTTTCTCCTTTCATCAGTAAAGTTCAAGTATAATATTAAATTTAAAAGAAGTACAAATACAGTACTATCAGCATTCAAAACTGTAAGCTCAATCAATGAGTAACCTCCATTAATATGAATTGACCAACTTATTTCATAAATTTATAAATGGCAAAAGTTCATCAGGATAACTGATTATTAATGTTGATCCGTAATAAATGTTTATGGTTGTAAATAGAAGTAGTGGTTGTGGTAATGTACATAATACAAAGTTTTTGGCATATTTTATCCCATATAGACAAACCAACTGACATAACAATATTTGAATGTATTGAATTCCCACATTTAGCGTCAGCAGTAGATTTATCCAATCAAAAGTAATATCAGGAAATTTAAAGTTGAATATTAAAATAAATAAAATGTATATATTTATCACTTATTTTGCTACATGACATATATATTTGCATATATATGGATGTAATGTTCCAAATGAAAAATGAATGACAAAAAATGCTGAAATTTTAGATAAATCACTCGTTCCAAAATTATGAGCGACAAAAAAAACTACAAGCACTTCGACTTCAACAATTGTATGAATAATTTATTTTTCCTATAAACTTAAAGTATAAATTTGCCGTATTCGACACTAGGTTCACGAGGGCGATCAATTTGACGGATCTCGAAGTTTGAGATGAAATTATAAAAAAAAACAGCACCAATCTTAACTAATTTGAGTCGTAAATTCGTGGTTTTGTTAATAGATATTATATATAATTATAATTTTGATATACTTTCTAAATTCTGAAGTTAATGTGCGGTAAACTTACTTCTAGGGGAATCGTCAATTTTACGAGATAGATGATTTCGTTAAAAAAAAAATTAATAAATTTGATTCATCTGTAATATTATGCCTTAAAGCAGTAAATATGATATTAACAGGGGGTCTTAAATGGACTAAATTTGATTATGTTAGGTTATTTTTTACACAATCAAACAAAAAAAGATAATCGCGTCACTCGAAGTTTCATATCACAAAATGTCAACATCAGGATTTCGAAAAAACTTACTGAAATGTGTAATAAAAGTAGAAAATGTGTTGTATTAAAACTGCATTCGGAAAAATGTATAAAAGACATCCAAATAATATGTTAAAAGAATCACGTTCGTCAAACATGGTTACCGTCTAGATTTCATATGTTTGCTATTTTTTCGTGATAATTTTTCCATATTGTTTATATGTGAGGTTTTATATTACACTGAGATAATTTATTTAATATTTATTTTTTAAAGAAAATACGAATTACGTCAATTTAACGAGTTTCCGTAGAGTTAAGTATAGATAAGCCCGTAAACCTATTGTTAACCCTTTACTGAAGGGACAGACACAACAATATATTATCGTTATAAATAAAAGTGTGTTGGATAATTAAAAAATACGAAACTAAAAATTACAATACAAATTAGAATTGCTAATAGTTTAACCCATAGTCATTAATTTTGAAGCGAAGTCCGTCGCGCAACATGTCGTCCATGGATGACACTCATTCACACAACACGTGATGTAGAATTCGTTTATGGACGTCACCCGTATACCCAGATAATATATAACAGAATGTCGCCCAAAAAATGTCGAAAAGCCAAAACGTCGAAAAACCAGATAACATAAAAAAATAATATTTTTGTTACTTTTACCAAATTTAAAGTTACAATTTCCGTATTAAAAATATATCGATTTTTGGATACAGTTCATCAACATCGTGGTCAACCTTCTGGACGCTCTCAAGACCTCATTCTCCCACCGTTCCCTACAAGCACGTTCTTCTGGCAAAAAAGATTCATTAAGCGACGCCGCCGTAGCTGGTCTTTCCATGTTCAAAGGGTACATGAGATCCGTCGGTGAAAGCGCAAGGGCCAACGAAGTGGAAACAGTCGAACCATGCATGCAACGCCGAGTATGCGAGGCTAGTGCAGAATGTATTGCGGCCATTGGAGGCGGAAGCATATTCTGCCAACTTGGAGCGTAAGTGGAAATCATATTCTTTTTTTGAATTACTTTTACTAAACACAATGTCTAAATATACCCATATATATCTCAAAGAAAATACTCTTAATATAAAAAAAGTTTATTAGGGGAGACTTGGTAGATATGGGTATCAGCCATAATTTTGTTAATTTACTAGATAGCTTGGAGAAAAGTAAATTAAATGGTAATTTGAACATTTGTCTACATAGAAATACTGTCCTTAAATGAATTTAATCCATGACTGATAGTCATAAAATCAAATCATACAAGAAAAGGGCGAGTGTCACAACCGTCCTTGGGGTGTGAACGGTTAGAAATAGATTAAAAAACAATAAGTATAAACACCGAAATGGTTTATAACGACTTTTGTTGTCAGAAATATGTAACGCATCACAACATAATCATCTAAACAAAGCTTATGAATATAATTTAACATAAAACAATTTTTGTCAAACAAAGTTATTAAGAAATCTATTTTGTTGTGCATTGAATTTTGCTTTCCTTTTCTTCTACTAATTTTGTCTTAGTTAAATTAAATTTTACTTTAAATGTTTAATCTTCTTCCGAAAAGGACAAGACCCACAACATGTCACAACTATACCCAACGTACACGCAAAAACTAAATGCTGATAATTAACTACTAATGTTCAACTGATAGCAAAATAACAAACAAACTGATCTTTCTTATTAAAAGAAATCGAACAAAAAAGAGGCACTTGTTTACTCTCAAAAGCAATGCGGTCTACAGAATATGTTAATGTAGAGCGCAGACTGAATGCAATAATGGGAACTTATTCAAACAAACATAATACATCTTTCTCCTTTGAACCCTAAATTAAAATCAGCACAGTATAACTGTTAATGCTGAGATATTGTCGACAGGCATCTAATAAAATTTCAGTTTCAATTCCTAACATTCAAACACGCATACAATTCAAATGTATGACAAAATAGCTTATATCCAAAAAAATATTTATTTCAAATCATATTAGAACCTAACTTTTTGATACATATAAAGGTTTTCCCAGAACATAACGTCAAGTCGAAACGGGGTAATAGCATTGAATCTAACTATGATGAAAAAAATTTAGAAACAAAGAAATATTCCATGTACATTTGAAAATTATTTTAAGCATCTCCTAGAGCTTTGGTCAAACTATGATAATTTCTCAGTTATTGTGGTTGATTTTATTATTTTCGTTAATTTACACTTTGGAACCGTAATCGTTAAGTAACATTTCTAAGACCAAAGTCAAAAATTATAATACAATTATCGTAAGTTTTCTACAATTAAGACTATTTGTTAAACTACAAATTAAAATTGTTCAAAATTGGTTGATAAGTTCCTTCAAAAGTTTGGGCGTTCAGTCAGGATTGGTATAATGGTATAATACTTGATAATAAAATTTCACAATAAATAAAATCGAGTTCAAAAATAAAAATCTACAAATCACATAATTTTTGTAGTGCATATTAATCACATTCAGTTCAGATTGTTAATTGTGTTATTTTTAGACTTCATTTTCCCGATTTTTTATACACTAACAAGTATTATACCATTTTACAATCCTAATTGAATTCGCAAACTTTTCAAGGAAATTGCCAAAACACTTTAAAGGACGTCCAAGTTTTTAGGATGGGTGTTTGACAAAAAATCATGAAATATCACGTGAGGGAGCAGTATAGTAAGAAATCACGTGTAATTAATTTTTACCTAAATTCCTAAAAAAAAAACAATGAACGCCCCCAATAGTGCACTTTTTGTAAAGAAGGGCCTCTCAAAGTCGATTGATTTTGAAAATTTCAAATTCATAGTTCAACAAATAGTCGTAATTCTTGAAATCTTAGAGCAATTGTGTCATTCTTTTTGACTGGGGCCCTAGAAATGTTATTTAGGATTACGGATCTAAAGCTTAAAGGGACAAAGTTAATAAAAAGTAACCATAAGAACAAGATGATCACACTTCACAAAAGCTACTTAAAAGCTCATAATTTTCAAACTATATGAAATATTTTTTTCTTAAATTTTTGTTATAATAGTTGCGATCAATTCTATCGCCAAGTTTTGGCTTGACTTTGAGTTCAGAGACACCCGCTATATATATTTCACAAAAAATTATTAATTTATTTTAAAATATTTTATTATAATCCAGATATGCAACCAGCTTCGCCTTGGAAAGATCTAGCGGTACTACATTCGAAGCCTTCTACGAGGCAGGCAGACGTGGACGCTCAGGAGAAGATTGTCGTCAACTATACTTGACATGCAACGAAGTCTGAATAATAAACAATATATGAAAATACTAAAAAAACACCATCAGAATAACCTACTTATAATTTGGAATTTCAAGAATCGCAATAGCTATATTGACCGTGATTTACTCAATATTACAATGATTTTTGAAATAATAAATAATCAATTATTTCCTATTTTTATTTATTGTTTAAAAATATGAAATAATTAAAAATGTCACCGCACTAAACCGAAAGTACTCTATTATTGCACTACCATCAGATTTTTCATCATGAAAAATTCTTGAAAATTTTGACAGACAATAAGCGTTGGCTGGTTATACTATAATTAGAAATATATTTATTTATTTATTTATTACATATAAATATAGTTAATTTTAAGCGAACGTAGAATGAATGTTTAATATAAATTCTATTGAATATTTAGAAACATTTTCAATGATTATGCCTGAAATTCAAAAGAAAGAAATGATAGAATTATTATTAAATGGCACGACTGAAATTTTATTAGAGAAATATTTGGACGCGTAATACTATAAATAATTAAAATTAATTATAGCATTTGTTGCACACTAAATATTATTTTGAAAGATGAATGAAAGTGATGAATGGATCATGAATGAATGTGATCGATAGGTATATTTAAGGAAATTTTGTATAAACAGTATTTTATATTCAATATATTTTAAAATATATGTTAATGAAAACTGTAACAATTTGTTTTAATTGAATATACCACATTTTATTCTTCATTATAGCATAATTTATTGAAAAAATATTATGTTCATATTCAATAACATTCTATTGAAATTGATATTGAATGATTGATATTAAAAAGTAATCACATTAAAATTTAGAATTATTCTAGTGTAAACATTTAGATTTTTTTTACACTGTACACTGAAAAAATATATTTCTGTGTAATTGATGTATGGAGGCGTGCTCCATATTGTAGAAATACCGGAATTGTCCAAATTATAGTCATAATAAATTTCATAAAATATTATTTATATTTCGTTTATTTTATATATGATTAATATCCACGACACTATGTGTTGTCATACTGATCGTTAATAAAACGTTATTGGTATTTTCTTATTTATAATTGAAAAGAAAGGTTTCAAGAATTATACATTTTTTTTGGCAAAAACTACTAGAGAGAAACAAAAGCCGTGTCCGATCTGACACTTGAATTTATTTTTGTTTTTTTTCTGTGCTGTCAATATATGGGCCAATCTGTCCAGTAACATGTGATGCGTGTTGACAAGCCGCGATGCGTGTTGGCAACCCGCTACAGATGTATTGTATTGTGCATTAATTGAATTCACTAGAACTTTTCGTTATATAGACAAAAAATAGACATTTGTTTTTAAGAATTTGATCGTCTACAAATTTGATTTTTATTGAAGATTTTGTTGTCTTAAATATTAGATTTTTTAGCAATGGTGCTTTGAAAGCAAGTTCAAATCGGTCGAGAATAATTTGAAATTATATAAATCGATTTTTTTCAATCTTTCCAAATTTTTTTGAGAAATTACTAAACGAAAATGACTAATACAAGAAGCAAAGGCGTATGATTGCTTACATGCAACTATAACTGTTCAAAAAGTGTAATCCACTTAATAGTTTTGATAATTTATAAAATCGAGACAATGTTTATTGCAACTACTTTTCGTGTTTTCAAATCTCAACATATACATATATATTGAATGCTTCGAGAACAGTTTCGATGTCAATAATATTTTATTTACTAAACCCAAATTTTGATGTAAAAAAATAAAGTCATTAAAAGATAGCGAAGAATCAACTATGATATGATATTTTTATTGAAGTTGCAAGTTGTTCTTGAATAAATCGAGTCACATCACATTGCACAAAGTTTTTTCCAGTGCACAATATACGAGTTAGTTAATATTCCGATCAATTCCAATAACACGTCATCTGCTTTTTTGTAATATACTATCTTTTAGCAGTTTCATTAAGGTTGCCTAAAGAAATATTAAAACTTGCAACAAATATAGAAGAACAGCATTTTGCGCAGTTTAATGCAAAAAAAATTGAAAAATATTAATATAAGCTATAAATATGTACATAAAATATAAATAAATAAGATAATAAAAATAAAATAAAAAATACCAAAATACAACTTGCAATTTTTCATCATTCTAATGCACTATAATATTTTACATCTCTATGATTTACTTCAATTTGAATTAAAAACGGTACTTGAAACATATGAAGAAATAGAGTGAAAAAAATGTTTTAACTCAGTTAGCAAATTTTGTTCAGATTTAGACCTAATTAACACAAACAATGATCTAATCTAATTAAATATATTAAAAAGATATGAAAGTTTAAATTGAACAAGAATTTAATTTTTAAAAATGCCTATGAAAATAATTTAAATACTATTTATGGATTAATCATTAATATAGCATTATAACTAAAATTGTGTAACTATTTGTGTCAAGAAAAGGTATAAATTATAATAATGTGGCACGTTCTCTTTATCACCTATGGCACCTTGACAAATGTTCGCTCTGATTATCACCTACGATTCAAACTATGAACACATTTTTCGAAGACAAGCAATAGGAGTTGTAATGAAGAACATTAAATAATTCATTCCGGAAATAATAGGTTTGTATTAAATTCTATTGGGATAATGACAACCGGTACGATAAAAGTATCTTCGCGATCGAATTTATAGGCGCGAAAGGGAGAAACAGAAGAAAAAATATGATTAACACGTTAGAGCCCAGGCAACTATCCGTTTGGCTGGCGTCGGCCCTGAGGGCCGGCACTACAATTTCTGTTTGAATTATCTGTGTGATCGCAAGTATTAAAGTTAAAGAATAAATTTAGTCTTAATGAAATACAGGTAAATATAATTACAATGAATATTATTGTAACATTCTAAACAAAAATGTGATACGTAGTAAACGTTGCCGACCGTTCGTCACTACCAGCTGAATCGATTTTTTTTATTACATTCTATGAGTTATTTTAATTTACATTTATTAAATATTATTATAGCTAGTAGTTACCCAAGTAAGTAATTACAATTTGATACTCTTTATTAGATTAAATTAATTAGCCACAATTTTTTATGTCTTCTTAATTCTGGTGTAAGAAGCAGTGGAGCAACGAATGAATTGCGGTTATTTTCTAATTTGTGATAATTAGCGGATCTTGTTTTTATAAAGTTTGTATAGCATCTTCCGATCATCATACAAAGTTTTATTGTTCACGTACCAAAGTGCACCCGTCATCATTCTAAGTAGTTTTGATTAGGTCCGCTTAACCAATGCCACATTAGATTTACTAGAGACAACCCCAAAGCTCTATGCCCGTATGACCAGATAGAATTATTATCTTTTTATAAATCAAGATTTAGTTTTCGAGCGCTAATTTTGAATTATGTCCGATTCAATTTATTCTGCAGAACCAGAATTCAAATGGGATAGCATAGTCTAATGTTGAATAATAATAAATACACTGAAAAGCAAATCGTTTGAAAAAGCCTAGAAAGAATAATCATGACTACGTGGATATGAAAAAGACTCTGCCTCTTTAGCACCACTTACTATAATGCTCTCTCATACTCATAGAGCGAGGCGAACATTGGCATAGTACAAGATGAAAATTTACGCTTTGGCACAAATCATATACCGTGAAAAATGTCGCACTTGAAAACGAGTCATAACTGAAAATTTATTTAGTTCCTGTTATGCAATCATTTGAATAACACCTAGAAAAAAACTCCACAAAGTATAAAATAGTATATTTAATAGAATTGTTTATCTAAATTTTTGAATGTCAAGCGTTTCCTAATTTGGTATACAGTGAAATATTGTTATAATCCATACGAAAGATTTAAAGTGCAAAATATGACGTTATCCAAAATTATGGGACAAGGCCCGACACCCGATGGCGTGAGAAATATTTACTTTATTTCACCTATTATATTTACCACTTATATTTCATTTCCATAAAACTTAGTAAGAATTTAAATAAGAAAACGTAGTAAGAACTTAATAAGAACGATATAATTTTGAAACTCTAAAAATTTTATAGTTGAACCATTTTTCTAAAGTCTGGTCTTAAAATATTAGACTTACAAAAACTATATAAATTCCTTGAAGTTAGTATTAATTAATTCATTAAGTAATTGTAAAATTCATAAAACTTTGTTAACATCTTTGTCTTAACAGACCATGATCTCTATAATATAACCAGTGGCGTAACTATAGGGTGGCGTCGGTGGCAAAATGCCACGGGCCCCCCGACCTAAGGGGGCCCCGGCCCAGGAAATCGCGTAGTCAAAAATTCATTTTTACATTGTAAATAAATTTTATTTCACTTGAAACCTATATTTTATATTTTTTAAGTTCAAAGTCGGAGTTAATTATTTAACCAGGCTTGCATCAAACTTACATTCGACCGAATATTTAGTTAGTTAAAACCAAAGAAGTCGCCGCCCTTCAGCGAAAGTATTGTGTTTTATCTTTTATGAGATAAAGAGCTGCGATGGATCTGCATTTGAAAATCTTTAGTTTATATAATATGATATGAAGAATGAATGAAAGAATTCATTATTGTATATATAATAAATTTAACGTTATCGAACTTTAAGATAAAATACGAACACGTGAAGAACTCCTTTTTCAATATCTGGGATGTAGCACGCCTTCGCGGAGCCTCGTATCAAAATTTGTTTGGGGGCCCCCTTAGGAAGAAATTTTTTATCTCAAAATATATAAATACATGAAATTAGTAAAATAGTTATTTATCATTCTAATTGTTTTTCTATCTAATTTTCTATAATTTTCAGAATTTTTCATAAATGATTTGAGATAAAAATATTCTCACCTTATTCTTTTTTTTTGAAAAACTGAATCATTAAGTGATCTTTAGATTTTCTAAAGTTTCTGTCTCTAGAAACAATAGTGACAGGTCTAATAGACATTTGTGTTCCAAAGTATATTCGTATTTTTTTTTTTTTTTTTTAATTTTGAATATTATCATATTCGTGAAGTACATACTCTTTTTCAAATATTTTGCAGCAGAAATAAATTCTCTTAAAGCATTAGCTTACAAGTTCAATACCGCTCGATAACTACGTCCAAGTTATTTATTTTTTATGTTTTGCTTTAGATTTTTCATCAATTTCTGCTTACGCTCGTTCGGCCCCCATGGCCCGGGGGCCCCGTATTTTTGACACGGCTGATACGGCGGTAGCTACTTTAATAGATTAGTACCATAAAAAAACTTTTGTTCAGATTCTGAACCATTTGCTAGGAAAATTTAGTTTTCAATCGATTTTCAGAGGCGGAATAGGAAATTCTTCGGAATAGACACTTTTACGCAGCAACTGAAAGCAGTAACAAAAGATTTTATTTCCTAAATAGCTTATGGAAGTTAACATTTTATTTTTATTTCATTTTGAATAGGTGTAGAGTTAACTATTGTTTCTTCAAGAAGAAGCTAGATGACAAATGTCTTTATCTTCGTTAAAAAAATCGTCCAAAAGGTATTGAAACCGATTAGATTTCCGAGAAAATGAATACTTTTCAATTTTGTTTTTAACCAGGGGCATTGTTTAAATCATAAATTTTCATAAAGATCAAATGTCACTATTTAATCGATAAAATTAATTACAGTAAAAAAAAGAAAATGTTAATGGAAGGTTATGTAATAATCAAATTTAAGAAAGTGATATTTTTTAAATTTTTATTAAAAAAATACGTTCAATTTCAATTACCATTTATTCTAACGTTGAAAATATTCACTAATATTTAATGTTTGATTTTCAAGAAAAATTAAATTTTATGTATTTTTTGTTATTTTTATATAATTACAACTGAATTATAATTATACCTCTAAATCACTACTTTACTTTTCTACCTTTTGTATAATTTCATAATTTTTTTTCAATATGCCATAAAATATAAATTAGTCGAAGTTGGTTTGCTAATTGTGATAAAATTCATTAAAAATTGTTTTAGCCAGTAGTAAAACAGCGTGTAAATGACTATTAACGTTTATTTAACAAAATTATATAAATTAAAAATTGAGTACCACGATAGGGCCCCATCGACATAACACAAAAATTTAACGAATTCGAAGAAAACGTTTAAGCCGATCTTTACAAAAAAAAAAAAAAGAAAACTAAACACAAATTAATCAAAACTAATTGTCAATTGGTTCCGGATTTAATGTAAAAACGTTGACAAAAAATATTACTGCTAATCCTAAAGAAAAGGATTATCTTGCAAAACTAATCAATGCGAGTCCTTATAGAATAATTCCATCAAATGGCTAAGTTCTATGAATGGTCAAATATTTCCTAATTTTGGTGTCAACCTATTCAGAATTACTTGAAACGGCGAGAATGCACAAAATAAACATATCGGATTTTCTGATATAAACAAACTACTCCTTGAGGAAGTTAAATACTATTTTCGATTTTTGCGATTTAAATAAGCGTAACGATGAACATTGTCAAAATAGTTATAGTTGTGTCTAACGTAACGGAATATCAGTAGATATTATAGGCTGTCAAATATCTCCCTTCCGCCTTTTTTATTAAACCAAGAGCAAAAAGCGGAAGGGAGATATTTGACAACCTTATATATATATATATATATATATATATATATATATATAACATGCATTCATATGTAAAATAAAGCAAAATTAATTTGCTTCAAAAATTTCTCTACAAACCACTTCAGACAAATTTTAAAAAAATAGTACATCATTTTCAATCAACAAAATAGTTAACAAAAGTACCAAAATAATCAATTTACAGCCTATGAACGACCGTATGCAATACAGTGGCCACGCCGGATCTGGATACGCAGAAACATATCCAGCCCACGCGTATCAGGCATATCAACAGCCACCACACCAAGGGCACGCATATGCAGGAATTCCAGTACATCAGTATGCAACACAAAAAGGAGGCCACAGGTAAAAGAAAATAATTTGTGATAAGCTGTTATTTTAGATAAAAATTCCAAACAATTGATAAATCAGGCAGAATATTCTTTTGCATTTCAATATCTAGCTAGTGTAAGTTTTCATTCATTTGAGATAAATTTTTGAAATAATTTGTGAATGATAATCATTAAACAACGGATTTAAATTGTAAAAATAAAATTATTTACAATGAATATGTCAATAAAATTTGCATGATGTAAAAATTGTCTTTTTAGCTATAAACATCACAGCGGCGGAGGCAAAAGTGGAGCAGCACTATCAGCACTCACTCTCCTTGCATTTATGTTTTTCCTGAATATTTTACAACAATGCTTGAGAGATCACATGAATTCTATGGGACCAGAGGTAAATAACATCAAAACTATGCTCCCATTCTTGCAAATTGAAAAAACGTGCATAATGTAAAATATGGGAGACTGGATACGGTTATGACAAGTTACGGTAGTGACAGTCGTCACAGCTAAACTATACTGATTTTGAGATAGAGTCCAAAGGGAGAAAGATAAAGTATATTTGTTCGAACACGTACATCAGCATGATCTATAAACCAAATAGCTTTTAAAGAGCCAAATACGTTTTCTTTGTTAGATTTCTTACAATATTAAACTGTTACTTGTATACTTGTAGATCACTTTGTTATTTTGCTGCAAGTTGAATATTAGTAGATAATTAACAGCAAACAGTTTTGCTTTATGTGACATGTATATGAAGTGAGATGTATTTCTTGTCCTTTTTGGGTGGCATTTAAACGAATAAAGAAAAATCTAACTTATCTAAGACTAAATACGAAAAAGAATGAGAAATAAAATTCAGTAGAAGAAAATAAATGATTTCATAAAGATTTCTTGTTTAAAAAATTATGTTTTGTTATATATTGTTATATTCATAAGCTTTGTTTAAATAATTATGTTTTGTTGTTTTACATATTTTTGACAATAAAAGTCGTTATAAACCATTGTTGTGTTTATAGCTATTATTTTTTAACCTAATTTTATGCCTGTCACAACCGTTCCTCGGGTGTGGTCGGTTGTGACACTCGCCCCTTTTCCGTATGATTTGATTTTAGACTAATCCATCGTATTTAAGGACAGCATTACAGTATTTCCTAGTATACAAATGTTCAAATTACCATTTAATTTACTTTTCTCCCAGCTAACTGGTAAATTAACAAAAGTATTGCTGATAAAAAGTGGTACAACGGTAACCAGTCTTGACTACAACGAAAACGATGCACTTTGTAGTAGTGTACAATTATAAAAACCATGCATTTATATTTTAGGATTAATGATCGAGTATATATGTTACGAGTATATTTCATAGAATAATGTAGTAGGTACATATATTCAAAAAAATAGTTCTATGAAGATATGAAATTTGTAATTTTATTTTTATGGATACGCATAATATTGTGCCTCTGGTTAACTTATATTGTTATAACAAATCGACTTATATCATAAATTATTTTTGTTACTGCAGGTCACAGTCATGACGGCACAAAAGAAAGCAATAGAACTTCAAAACGAAGTCGCTCTAAAGAACGAAGTGCCTACTCAAACCGCAAATGACAGATTTAAGAGTGAAAGTTCCACTGATCATGAAAATTCCTTTACTATTACCAAAATCCACAGAGGGAAACAACCACAAAACTCGAAGAAAGATTAATCGATGAATCGATGCAGGTTTCCAAAAAACGAGATAAGCAAAAATAAACTCATTGAAAAATACTAGAGATAGGTGAAAAAAAATCAATCACTGTTGTTTTATAACCATATTAATATTTTGCTTTCCATTATCATGATGATTTTTAAGTCAAATACATATTTATCAATTTGTAAATAAATATTAAAGATTTCAGAAAATTTTGCTAAAATCTGTATGCCGAATATTGTCTATGTTAGCCCATAATTTGTATTAAACTAGATAATTCGATACATAGTAGCGAAATTTCATTAAAAAATTATTTATGAAAGAATGTGAAATCTATTTATAAATTATATACGTTTGACACATGCAGGTTTAATATCGCCACCAATAGAACAAAAATAATTAATTTCCAATTTATATAGAAATTATTTTACTCTACGCTTTTATAATTAATAAATGTAATTAATAAAATGTTTTAAATATGTTGCCCGTTTTGTGAAGAAAATTTCAAACCTAAAGGAATATAACAAAATACACATGTAAATAGGATGCTTTACAATGAATTTATTACTTACACATATAAAAATATTAATAAACATAAGAACATTAACTGCTGACATTTTTGTACAAAGTGCATGTGATAGTTTTAAATTCATATTACCTAAATTATTCCACTATTATTCAATACGATTTCATATTTCCAACAAATAAATTTTTGAAGAAAGAAATAACTTTTTCCACCAACAAAAAACTAAATAATTCTTCTATATAATATTCATTCAATAGATGTTTGAATAATGCAAAAACTTCAAAAATGCAATCCAAATATGCATTTTAAAATTGACGAAAATGTCTAAACAAACAAACCTCTAATTTGAGTAGTTTCTCAAATGCTTACAAAAATTAATGAGGAGAATAAAATAATATTTCGCGAGAGTTAGTCGAACTTTGTAATATTACAAAAAATAAATGTCACTCTTAGAAAAATAATAAAAAATATTAATACATAATCCCAATACTTTTATGAGCAGGATCCTAATTATACAATTTGTTTTCTAAATGTAAACTCAATTATGTTTCATTAAATGAAAATAAAAATAAATTTTCATATAATAAAACGCCAATATATTTATACATCATGAAAAACAAATTGCTATTGGCTGATTAGTAGTTTTATGTGTTCACATTATAATATATGAGAACAGCACATTTTGAACGAAATTGTATATTCGTCTCCAGTATGACTAACACGCATGATATAGGTTTAAATAATATGTACATATGATAGCTGGTACATGTGTGAAAAATCCTTCTTGAAGTAGCAAAAAATTCATAACATTAACATATATAAAAGTCAATATAAGAGAATCATTACGTATCTAAATACCTAAATATCTCGTGATTTGCAAAACGTGAAAAGTTATAATCAAGTCGGAAAAAACACCTTTACTTACTCATATTACATTATAATTTCATTCGAAATTAGTAAGTAATAAGTGCAATAAAAAAGATATTTTTGTGAAAAAATTATTTCCTCGTGCTTTTCATAAAAAACACATGTGGGAGACTTATTAAGGCCTCAACTGAAAACTAGCCAAAAATTGAAGTCTAATAACATTAATCAGTAGGAATATCGATCAGTTTATATTTTAAAAATATAGCGTTTATTATTATATTAAGAGAATATGATTTTAAATATTGTCGCGGATAACTCAAATCTTAATTGAAGAAACACATTGTATGTACTATGAAATATTATTCTATTTAGGTAAATTAAAATGATGCATCAAAATAAATAATGGTTATCATTTACCGCCCACGACTTGTTTCATTACTGAACAATAACTATTACAAGACATCGGATTTGTTGATATGTAGCTGCTCGTCAATATATAAACAATTGACAAATCAATTGTCAATCATTAAAAAAAAAGTTGTCTGCATATTCAAACGTGACTGCATGGTATATCATACAAGCTGTTTTATATACTACTAATTCCAATTGATTAATGTTTCATGACGACTTCATAAATGATGAAATATTCCAAATTTCCAAACACCAATTTTTAATATCAAGACTATTCTCGATTCATGTGAATTATAAAATGAAACACATAAAAATACTGTTTGATATGTTGATAATACGCAAAGCAACGAATACTTTGAACGATGTTCCATGTGCTCTTCATGAACGCATGAAGAAAACAAATATATTATCCGAAAAATAGTTTGTAATAACAAATGACAAAACACTCATCAATAGTTTTAAATTTATAAATCATATCATTCAATCAAAAAACAAAATCATACATAAAATTCATTTCATATATTATTATACATTATAGCGACTTACAGTATCTTGATAGATCTCGTGCATGGTTGAATGAGACATGGCATGTGATCTTTAGAAAATAGATTTATTGACGCGTTCAATATATTTGGTCTGAGTTAGAGCAGACTGACCGCTTGTAGGATCCATCATTCTATTCCAGTCTGTCTGGCCAACTACAAAACCACGATCACGCATTTTCTCTTGAGCACGTTTCTCCTCTATGTCGGCCCAACGCACCTATAAAAAAAAAGTGTTATCATTTCATTCAATCCAATTGACAAATTTAATTAAAACATTTATCTCATTATATCAAAATAAATTCAGCCCTATGAACGTGTCTTAAAAGAATTGAGAAAAAAACTACTGATACATAGTATAATGATCAAAATCTCGGTTTTACAATAGATTTCCATAATATGTATACATTTTTTAATTACTTTGCCAATAAACTAGACAACGTCTTACTTGAAAGATTCACATCAAAAACTTATTAGATTTACTAATTATAAGAGTAAAAATAAAACCTGTGTTAACGAATTTATTGGTTTTTATTATTTTTTTCACTAATTGATAATACTGTTTTTTTTATATTCTCATATTTACAGCTATCAGAATTTCCGTCCTTTAACCAGTTGCGATCGAACTTATCCTTTTACCAATTTATATTTGATAGATTTTTATTAATAGAATTATTGTGAGTGATTACAATATATTGTATTTTATTTTATGAATAAATGCCTTGCAAACATATTTTTAATCTATAATTCCAAGTGAAAATGGACATAACTGCTTGATACCAGGTAGTCCGTAATGTAGAACACTGCATAGAAAACTATAGCTTAAATTATAATTTTCATATGGAATTCTAACTAAAAAGTGATATTAGTACAGTAGAACCTCGTTTATCCGGACTTTATACGGATTTGCAATTATACGCGATTACCCGAACTACCACCGCGACTAATTTATAATACATACTATTATGTACATACCTACAATTCGAATTTTTGCACGGTTAATGCTGCAGTTTAGTAAATGTACGTAATGTAATCTAAGAAAATATATATGTACATGCAGGGCCGGTCCTGCCTTGCATGCGATGCATGCAAAAAATGCGGGCGCACGCCTTAGGGGGCGCCAAAACGAGTTTCGGAAATTAAATTCATATTATTTATATTTTTATTATTTATATAAAATCTAGAATACTTGATAAATTATAATGAGCACTCTAAATGAATTATAGATACGGAGACTGCAATGTGATATTAGTAGAAACAATTAACCTATTAATTACTCTGCAAATGAGTAAATAACAACTCTGTTTATTGCTTAATCTACTTATTCAATTTTTTCTTTGTTTGAAGTTACCGTGGAATCGAAAAAGGAATTATCTAGTTTGCCCATAAGCGCAAAGCTGCGAAAAATTAAATTAATTATTGGGCATTATTGACGAAAAATTACGAGCTGATTTTGTTGAAACAGAACTTGGTAAAAAATATAAATAAATTATAATCGGGAAAATGAAAAATGGGGAGTCATTTCTTAAAAAATGGCATGTTTATTCCGAAAAATTGAATTGTAACTTTTGTTTTTGTTGCAAATGTTTCGCATCTGATGAACTTTGAATATTAAAGACATGCGTGCGTGGTTAGAGTTATGGAAATGAAACAAATATGAAAAATGAAAGCAAAATTTACTTTGGAACGAAAATCTTAAGGCTTTTTTTATACCTTGTGGTGTCCATACTCTAAACTTAATAATTATTAACTCTGCAGAAATAAAACATATCAAATATGATTAGTTTTTTGTCAATATAGTTAAAGAAATGAGTAATTTCTTTGCATTTTTTACTCATTTTTGGACAATACTTCTAAAATAAAAAAATAATAATAAAATTTAACTTTAAAACAACAATCTGATAATCTGAATATAACGAGAAAGCAAGGATGAATACAATTCGGCTCCTATGATATCAATAAGGAGAAGTTTACGACGCAATTTTGGATATTGTGAAAAATAAAATTAAATAAAAAATTAAAAAATCCAATATGAAATACGAGTGTTATGATGATGAAAACGACAAGCTAGTTTTCTTTAGTTGTCTTGGCATGATTTGCTCAATAGAATAAATCGCACAATAAATAAGTAAAATGTTTCAAATCCCAAATATTAATATTGCACATACGTTAAAAATAATTGAAATTTTAAATATATTTGATTATAATCAACCCGCAAATTACCTCGATTTTCTACATACATTTAAAATTAATGTATTTTATACTCTTTTAGATTATATCTTATTTTTCGTGTACTAAATCTAATCAAATTAAAAATTACTTTAAAAAAAATTGTAAATATTTATATAATTTTAATGATAAACTGTTAAAACAGTTAAAATTAATAGGGGGGGGGGGGGGGGGCGCTAGAAAAAAGTTGCATGCGGGCGCAAAGGACCCCAGGACCGGCCCTGTGTACATGCATAAAGAAGTTTCAATTTCTTAATAAACATTATTTTCGTTGATACACAACATTATTCTTCATACATTCAACTATACGGTTTTTTGATTATACGGATGCCTATGGACAACAATTAGTCCTTTAGTTAGGTTAATCGAGGTTCTACTGTATTTCGAACTATCATACAACTATCTTTAAATTTAGCTTTTTTTAATTATATTCATAATATTGCTCAAAAATAATTCTTTTCAATAAGAGTAAAACGGGTTTGTTTCGACTGTCAACCTAATCATCATTTAAAGCAAAATATGCTCACTCTCTTTTCCCGGAAGTGCTTGTGTTTGGTTCCCAATCAGCTGCGAGGTATTCTTCCATGGTTTGGTGACGAAGCGGTTTACTGGTTCCGTCGAGGCGGGCTGGAACGGAATCAAGACAAAATTAAATTAAGGTAATAGCAAAACATATTCTTAAAGTTAAAGTTATGACATGAATTTTAAAAAAGCGCTCTTCAAATATAAATGAAACGAGTGAAAAAACATTATCACCTAAAAATTATAAATTCGTACCATCGCGCAATTCTGCAAAGAATGTAAAATGTTCACTTGAAAAGAGCTTCTATATATTAAAAAGTATTTTAGAGTTGAACTGTTCCATGCATTGCGGTTTGGTCAAATTCAAATTAATATATCTATAATTTTCGAAAAAATGGTCTAAATATTGGTATAGAAAATTTCTTTATTCAATCCAACAAAAATTTTATTTTAAATATTCAGTTTGAAAACTGAACAATTTGCGTTCATTGTTGTGACCGCAAATATTTAAAAAAAGGTTAAACAATTCAAATAAAATAAAATTATCAATAAATCGGATTCTTCACTGTTTTTTATGAATTATGTTGTAAATTTTCAGTTATATCTAAATTAAATATAAAATAATAAATTATAATATGAATTTTTATACACTAAAAATATGGCTAAACTAAATATATATTGAACCTTATATTATAAACTGAACCGATAATTTGAGATGACAAAATTACATAAGTAATCACAGTATTGCTTATGCTTGCTATTAATACAAATGATAAAATAAAATTGATACTAACCTAAATGGTCATCATTCTGATCAGTGTTATCCCATTTGCTCCTAAAGATGTTATCCTGAGAAATCTTAAATGTTTAAGATATATCTTGGAAAAAATTCGCATTATATAAAGTAATAAGTAACTTGAAACACTGTTTGAAGCCACATAAAATGACCATCCAATAGATGCTCGCGATTCATATTAAGTTGAATTTGCCACAAAAAATTAGTAGTAATTACGTACATACATACATACATTTCATAATTATTTTAAAAAATAATTGCAAACATTATATACCCTTTGAATAATAATCAATATTATAACATGAAGGTAGTCTAAATTACGCAAGCATGATGAAATATGTTTTATCAACTATTACTTCGCTTATAGAAAACATTAATTTTGGAACTGCTAAAGTTCAATTATACTTTCAATTATAAACTATGTTTCGCATTTATGAATTAAAATTAAATAAAAATCATTAATTAACGTTATTAAAAAGCACGCTTATATATATATATATATATATATATATATATATATATATATTAGGGCGGGTCGATTTTAGGGTCACTTAGACACAGATGATTTTCGGATGCTAGTGATCAAAATAAGATACTTTGATGAAGAAACCATACCTCTAAAACGAATTCTGATGTCCCGTGCATTGACATAAGGGGGGGTCCCAATACACAGGACATCAAAATTCATTTTAGGTTTCTTCTGCAAAGTATCTTATTTTTATCCCTAGTATCCGGAAATGAGATGTGCCTAAGCAACTTTTTTTGACCCATATAAATCAATATATTCGAAATGCATATAAATCGATATAAATCGAAATCGATATATATAAATATATATATATATATATATATATATATATATATATATATATATATTATATACATATATATAAACATGTCCTAGAACTCAACATTAAGCCCCAACAGGGTTTTAGTATCGATTAGAACTATTGTGAAAAAATAACATCTCAAATAGTTCAAAAATTATGAACGATTAATAAGTGCAACTCAGAACTTTGGTCAAACTGTGCATATTTTTTATTTATTGTAGTTAAATATTATCATTTTGTTCATTTAAACTTTGAAACCGAAACAGTAAATAACATTTATAGGACCACATTCAAAAATAATGACAAATGTGTACAAAATGCATCAGCAAATTTTGTGTTATAATTACGTTTTTAAATTTTTTCTTTTTTTATTATGAAACTTTCAAGAATTTGACCAGTTCACAATCCTGATTAATTATGTATATTTTTTTTAAGAAATCATAGTTCAACAAAATTCATATTTTAACAAAACAAAAAGTCTTAATTTTTTAAAACAAAAGCCATATCATTATTTGTGGTCCTAGAAGTGTTATTTTTAGTTACAGATTCAAAGTTTAAATAAAAATAATAAAAAAAAACCACAATAACTAAAGAAATTGTCTCAATTTGATGAAAGCTTTGGGTTGCACTTAAAAGCTCAGAATTTTCAAACTACTAGAGATTTCTTTTTCTAATTTATGTCCTGATATTTACAATCAATACTATCACTCCCTATCATGCTTTTTAATTAAATTAATATGTAGATTAACTATAAAAAGTATAAAAAGGTGCTGTGGTTAACATATATTAGGGATGATTTTGAAATTAAACTAGATTTCTCTAATAATGAAACTAATATTTTCAACACAGAGAAGTATCATAACTTACACCAGTTATAATATTCACAGTTAAAGAATAAATGTTAACTTCATAGAATGGTTAATAACTAATTTGAGTTATATATATATATATATATATATATATATGCATTTGAATTTGCATAATTTTGACTACTTTCACATCATAAATATCAGACATAAATAAATCACAAATATGTTACCAAAATCAAATAGAGATTAATCTAACCTCATCATCTTCATCGTCATTGCCTTCATCGCCATTGTTACCATCGTCATGCAAAATATCATCGTTATCACTTAGTTCCTCAAAAGCATCTTCCATTTCAACTTCATTTATAGAAGCTCTTTGTAACATGGAAGTAGCATCAAGTTGAGTTTGCTCCTTTGGTGTAGGCTCCCAATTTTAATCATATTAGAGATGTCTCCTCAGAACGTTCATGAATATTGTGTTTCAGAGCATATTGCAAATCCAATTCTAATTGGCAAATATAAACCTAGAAATAAATGACAATGATTGTCAATTAATAAAATTTATTAATTCAGTTAATGTAAGTAATGTATGTAACGTTTATTACTAGTAAAATTTCTTATTTCTTAATTTTTCACTACAACTATTTTCACCGTGTTTCATCAAAAAATATATGTTAATATTAATTCAAGTACCTGCCAGTTCTTTTGCTTTGCAAATAAACCACATTTCTTCGTAATGTTTTAATTCGTTATTTATACAATCTACAATAACAAAATTGAAGAAACCATCAATAATAGTCTTCTTGAATGATTTGATCAATGAATCTCTATATGATTTTTCCATTGTAGCATCATACTCGTATTCATTTCTATTTTCGCAGTTCCCTGTGTTAAAATTAAATAAATTTATTATTTATTAAAATAAAATTACAAAATAAATATTGATGTGCTCTTTTCCTGCCATGACCTGTTATATATTCAAACACATTATTCTAGAAAGGAAGTAGTTTCAATTATGCTTTAGCTTTGCCTAATGATAAATAAAACATAATATATAGGTTTTTTATTGCACATAAAAAACATCTAACTATCAAGACAAATTTAGTCAATTAATTAGATTATAAGAGCAAAAATTGAATGAAATTAAACAGCAAAGGGGTATAAAATTACTGAAACTTATTTTGAATAAATAAACAAAAATTAATTACAGACAAAATATGATCAGGCATTTTTAAAAAAACAAAACTATAATGTATATTTTACAACCTTTCTAGCTCCTTCAACAGGGATTCTTTCTCCACAGTAAAATAATCATCCAAACTTAAAATTCTTGGTGCAGGTCCTCCTTGTTGCTGTCTCGTTTCTTTAATCATTTTTGCTAAATGAGTTTTTCCTGAGCCTGGCAATCCACGCAAAAATAACAACATGCTAAAAAAAATTGAAATTTGTACAAACATTTAAATTTTCAATTTTTCCATAATGAAATTTCAGCTGTATACTCATTAGGATAATAA